>NW_025745789.1:62500-237500 GCF_021184085.1 Oncorhynchus gorbuscha | reverse complement strand
CCACCGTATATCCCCTCATACCGTATATCCCCTCCTACCGTATATCCCCTGGGTACCGTATATCCCCCCTACCGTATATCCCCTCCTACCGTATATCCCCTACCGTATATCCCCTCCTACCGTATATCCCCTCCTACCGTATATCCCCTCCTACCGTATATCCCCTCTACCGTATATACCGTATATCCCCTCCTACCGTATATCCCCTCCGTATATCCCCTCCTACCGTATATCCCCTCCTACCGTATATCCCCTCCTACCGTATATCCTACCGTATATCCCCTCCTACCGTATATCCCCCCTACCGTATATCCCCTCCTACCGTATATCCCCTCCTACCGTATATCCCCTCCTACCGTATATCCCCTCTACCGTATATCCCCTCCTACCGTATATCCCCTCCCCGTATATCCCCTCCTACCGTATATCCCCTCCTACCGTATATCCCCTCCTACCGTATATCCCCTCCTACCCCTCCTACCGTATATCCCCTCCTACCGTATATCCCCTCCTACCGTATATCCCCTCCTACCGTATATCCCCTCCTACCGTATATCCCCTCCTACCGTATATCCCCTCCTACCGTATATCCCCCCCGTATATCCCCTCCTACCGTATATCCCCTCCTACCGTATATCCCCTCCTACCGTATATCCCCTCTACCGTATATCCCCTCCTACCGTATATCCCCTCCTACCGTATATCCCCTCATACCGTATATCCCCTCCTACCGTATATCCCCTCCTACCGTATATCCTCCTACCGTATATCCCCTCCTACCGTATATCCCCTCCTACCGTATATCCCCTCATACCGTATATCCCCTCCTACCGTATATCCCCTTATCCCCTCCTACCGTATATCCCCTCCTACCGTATATCCCCTCCTACCGTATATCCCCTCCTACCGTATATCCCCTCCTACCGTATATCCCCTCATACCGTATATCCCCTCCTACCGTATATCCCCTCATACCGTATATCCCCTCCTACCGTATATCCCCTCATACCGTATATCCCCTCCTACCGTATATCCCCTCCTACCGTATATCCCCTCCTACCGTATATCCCCTCATACCGTATATCCCCTCCTACCGTATATATCCCCTCCTACCGTATATCCCCTCCTACCGTATATCCCCTCCTACCGTATATCCCCTCCTACCGTATATCCCCTCCTACCGTATATCCCCTCATACCGTATATCCCCTCCTACCGTATATCCCCTCATACCGTATATCCCCTCCTACCGTATATCCCCTCCTACCGTATATCCCCTCCTACCGTATATCCCCTCCTACCGTATATCCCCTCCTACCGTATATCCCCTCCTACCGTATATCCCTCTACCGTATATCCCCTCCTACCGTATATCCCCTCCTACCGTATATCCCCTCCTACCGTATATCCCCCTACCGTATATCCCCTCCTACCGTATATACCGTATATCCCCTCCTACCGTATATCCCCTCATACCGTATATCCCCTCCTACCGTATATCCCCTCATACCGTATATCCCCTCCTACCGTATATCCCCCTACCGTATATCCCCCTACCGTATATCCCCTCCTACCGTATATCCCCTCCTACCGTATATCGTACCGTATATCCCCTCGTACCGTATATCCCCTCGTATACCGTATATCCCCTCGTACCGTATATCCCCCTACCGTATATCCCCTCCTACCGTATATACCCCTCCTACCGTATATCCCCTCTACCGTATATCCCCTACCGTATATCCCCCTACCGTATATCCCCTCCTACCGTATATCCCCTCCTACCGTATATCCCCTCCCCTCGTATACCGTATATCCCCTCTACCGTATATCCCCTCCTACCGTATATCCCCCGTATATCCCCCTACCGTATATCCCCTCCTACCGTATATCCCCTCCTACCGTATATCCCCTCCTACCGTATATCCCCTACCGTATATCCTCCTACCGTATATCCCCTCCTACCGTATATCCCCTCCTACCGTATATCCCCTCCTACCGTATATCCCCTACCGTATACCGTATCCCCTCTACCGTATATCCTCCTACCGTATATCCCCTCCTACCGTATATCCCCTCCTACCGTATATCCCCTCCTACCGTATATCCTCTACCGTATATCCCCTCCTACCGTATATCCCCTCCTACCGTATATCCCCTCATACCGTATATCCCCTCCTACCGTATATCCCCTACCGTATATCCCCTCCTACCGTATATCCCCTCCTACCGTATATCCTCCTACCGTATATCCCCTCTACCGTATATCCCTCCTACCGTATATCCCCTCCTACCGTATATCCCCTCCTACCGTATATCCCCCTACCGTATATCCCCTCCTACCGTATATCCCCCTACCGTATATCCCCCGTACCGTATATCCCCTCCTACCGTATATCCCCTCCTACCGTATATCCCCGTATATCCCCTCATACCGTATATCCCCTCCTACCGTATATCCCCTCCTACCGTATATCCCCTCCTACCGTATATCCCCTCCGTATATACCGTACCGTATCCCCTCCTACCGTATATCCCCTCCTACCGTATATCCCCTCCTACCGTATATCCCCTCTACCGTATATCCCCTCCTACCGTATATCTACCGTATATCCCCTCCTACCGTATATCCCCTCCTACCGTATATCCCCTCCTACCGTATATCCCCCTACCGTATATCCCCTCCTACCGTATATCCCCTCCTACCGTATATCCCCTCCTACCGTATATCCCCCGTACCGTATATCCCCCGTACCGTATATCCCCTCCTACCGTATATCCCCTCCTACCGTATATCCCCTCCTACCGTATATCCCCTCCTACCGTATATCCCCTCCTACCGTATATCCTACCGTATATCCTACCGTATATCCCTCCTACCGTATATCCCCTCCTACCGTATATCCCCTCCTACCGTATATCCCCTCCTACCGTATATCCCCTCCTACCGTATATCCCCCTACCGTATATCCCCTCCTACCGTATATCCCCTCCTACCGTATATCCCCTCCTACCGTATATCCCCTCCTACCGTATATCCCCTCCTACCGTATATCCCCCCTACCGTATATCCCCTCCTACCGTATATCCCCTCATACCGTATATCCCCTCCTACCGTATATCCCCTCCTACCGTATATCCCCTCCTACCGTATATCCCCTCCTACCGTATATCCCCTCCTACCGTATATCCCCTCCTACCGTATATCCCCCTACCGTATATCCCCTCCTACCGTATATCCCCTCGTACCGTATATCCCCTCCTACCGTATATCCCCTCATACCGTATATCCCCTCCTACCGTATATCCCCTCATACCGTATATCCCCTCCTACCGTATATCCCCTCCTACCGTATATCCCCTCCTACCGTATATCCCCTCCTACCGTATATCCCCTCCTACCGTATATCCCCTCCTACCGTATATCCCCTCATACCGTATATCCCCTCCTACCGTATATCCTCCTACCGTATATCCTATATCCCTCCTACCGTATATCCTACCTCCTACCGTATATCCTCCTACCGTATATCCCCTCCTACCGTATATCCCCTCCTACCGTATATCCCCTCCTACCGTATATCCCCCTACCGTATATCCCCTCCTACCGTATATCCCCTACCGTATATCCCCTCCTACCGTATATCCCCTCATACCGTATATCCCCTCCTACCGTATATCCCCTCATACCGTATATCCCCTCATACCGTATATCCCCTCATACCGTATATCCCCTCCTACCGTATATCCCCCTACCGTATATCCTCCGTATATCCTCCTACCGTATATCCTCCTACCGTATATCCCCTCGTACCGTATATCCCCTCATACCGTATATCCCTCCGTATATCCCCCGTATATCCCCTCCTACCGTATATCCCCCTACCGTATATCCCCTCCTACCGTATATCCCCTCCTACCGTATATCCCCTCCTACCGTATATCCTCCTACCGTATATCCCCTCCTACCGTATATCCCCGTATATCCCCTCCTACCGTATATCCCCTCCTATCCCCGTATATCCCCTCCTACCGTATATCCCCTACCGTATACCGTATATCCCCTCCTACCGTATATCCCCTACCGTATATCCCCTCCTACCGTATATCCTCCTACCGTATATCCTACCGTATATCCCCTCCCCTCATACCGTATATCCCCTCCTACCGTATATCCCCTCCTACCGTATATCCCCTCCTACCGTATATCCCCTCCTACCGTATATATCCCCTCCTACCGTATATCCCCTCCTACCGTATATCCCCTCATACCGTATATCCTACCGTATATCCCCTCCTACCGTATATCCCCTCATACCGTATATCCCTCTACCTACCGTATATCCCCTCCTACCGTATATCCCCTCATACCGTATATCCCCTCCTACCGTATATCCCTCTCATACCGTATATCCCCTCCTACCGTATATCCCCTCCTACCGTATATCCTCCCCGTATATCCCCTCGTACCGTATATCCCCTCCTACCGTATATCCCCTCGTACCGTATATCCCCTCCTACCGTATATCCCCTCATACCGTATATCCCCTCCTACCGTATATCCCCTCCTACCGTATATCCCCTCATACCGTATATCCCCTCCTACCGTATATCCCCTCCTACCGTATATCCCCTCCTACCGTATATCCCCTCCTACCGTATATCCCCTCATACCGTATATTCCCTCTCAGCTTCACCCTCAGTAGAAAATTCAAACGGTGGGTCAGAAAGCAAAACCCCTGGATTAACCCTTCAATTGTCCATCACCATGACAGGCGGTGCTCCTAGCTGTAACAATGCTTTAGTGTAAATCTCGTTGACCCTTCACTACATGCCTGGTACTGAGGTCCAAGCCTGTGGTCCTACCTGTGGACTGGAAGACGCCAGGGTTGCACTGGCAGTATCTCTGGGCGAAAGCCTCCATCATGCGGTCGATCTTCTGGGCCTCGCCAGGCAGCCGGAAGCTCCACAGGAACTGTCTGTTAGGGGAGGAGAAAGAGAGGTCAGTCAGCAATACCATCTTTCAACTACTAACTTTGGCTAAATACCAAATGGCACTCTATTTCCTACGTAGTGCACTTCTTTTGACCAGTAGGTTGATATACATATCTAGACGACTAAAAGCCTTTGTTATCTACTGATGAAGGTGTGAAAGTGGGACCATTGTTTCTCATGTAAAGTAGGTAAGCCTTGTCTGAGCCAGAACAACTCCTGTTTGCTTTATCTAACTTAGTGAAATGCACTGACTGGAAGTCTCTTTATCTAACTTAGTGAAATGCACTGACTGGAAGTCTCTTTATCTAACTTAGTGAAATGCACTGACTGGAAGTCTCTTTATCTAACTTAGTGAAATGCACTGACTGGAAGTCTCTTTATCTAACTTAGTGAAATGCACTGACTGGAAGTCTCTTTATCTAACTTAGTGAAATGCACTGACTGGAAGTCTCTTTATCTAACTTAGTGAAATGCACTGACTCTTCTTTATCTAACTTAGTGAAATGCACTGACTGGAAGTCTCTTTATCTAACTTAGTGAAATGCACTGACTGGAAGTCTCTTTATCTAACTTAGTGAAATGCACTGACTGGAAGTCTCTTTATCTAACTTAGTGAAATGCACTGACTGGAAGTCTCTTTATCTAACTTAGTGAAATGCACTGATGGAAGTCTCTTTATCTAACTTAGTGAAATGCACTGACTGGAAGTCTCTTTATCTAACTTAGTGAAAAATGAAATGCACTGACTGGAAGTCGCTATCTAACTTAGTGAAATGCACTGACTGGAAGTCTCTTTATCTAACTTAGTGAAATGCACTGACTGGAAGTCTCTTTATCTAACTTAGTGAAATGCACTGACTGGAAGTCTCTTTATCTAACTTAGTGAAATGCACTGACTGGAAGTCTCTTTATCTAACTTAGTGAAATGCACTGACTGGAAGTCTCTTTATCTAACTTAGTGAAATGCACTGACTGAAATGCACTGACTCTTCTTTATCTAACTTAGTGAAATGCTTTATCTAACTTAGTGAAATGCACTGACTGGAAGTGCTTTATCTAACTTAGTGAAATGCACTGAATGACTTAGTGAAATGCACTGACTCTTTATCTAACTTAGTGAAATGCACTGACTGGAAGTCTCTTTATCTAACTTAGTGAAATGCACTGACTGGAAGCTCTTTATCTAACTTAGTGAAATGCACTGACTGGAAGTCTCTTTATCTAACTTAGTGAAATGCTACTACTGGAAGTCTCTTTATCTAACTTAGTGAAATGCACTGACTGGACGTCTCTTTATCTAACTTAGTGAAATGCACTGACTGGAAGTTTCCTTATCTAACTTAGTGAAATGCACTGACTGGAAGTCTCTTTATCTAACTTAGTGAAATGCACTGACTGGAAGTCTCTATCTAACCCAAATATCTAATGATAATAGCAACGTTAGGTAACTATAGGACAATGCTATATCAGGAGGATAATGACAACGTTAGGTAACTATAGGACAATGCTATATCAGGAGGATAATGACAACGTTAGGTAACTATAGGACAATGCTATATCAGGAGGATAATGACAACGTTAGGTAACTATAGGACAATGCTATATCAGGAGGATAATGACAACGTTAGGTAACTATAGGACAATGCTATATCAGGAGGATAATGACAACGTTAGGTAACTATAGGACAATGCTATATCAGGAGGATAATGACAACGTTAGGTAACTATAGGACAATGCTATATCAGGAGGATAATGACAACGTTAGGTAACTATAGGACAATGCTATATCAGGAGGATAATGACAACGTTAGGTAACTATAGGACAATTCTATATCAGGAGGATAATGACAACGTTAGGTAACTATAGGACAGTGCTATATCAGGAGGATAATGACAACGTTAGGTAACTATAGGACAGTGCTATATCAGGAGGATAATGACAAGGTTAGGTAACTATAGGCCAATTCTATATCAGGAGGATAATGACAAGGTTAGGTAACTATAGGACAGTGCTATATCAGGAGGATAATGACAACGTTAGGTAACTATAGGACAATGCTATATCAGGAGGATAATGACAAGGTTAGGTAACTATAGGACAATTCTATATCAGGAAGATAATGACAACGTTAGGTAACTATAGGACAATTCTATATCAGGAAGAGGTTTTGATAGAAGTCTGTGCTTTGGCTCTCTGGAGAGTCAAGAGACGTTTTGAGTGTGTATGTGTGTGCGTGTGTGTATGTGCGTGTGATTTGTAGAAGCAATTTGTACGGGGGGGGGGGGGGTTATAAAGCCCACTGGGAGGCTCTTACCTCAGGGCCTGGATGGTTATAAAGCCCCACTGGGAGGCTCTTACCTCAGGGCCTGGATGGTTATAAAGCCCCACTGGGAGGCTCTTACCTCAGGTTCTGGATAGTTATAAAGCCCCACTGGGAGGCTCTTACCTCAGGGCCTGGATGGTTATAAAGCCCCACTGGGAGGCTCTTACCTCAGGTTCTGGATAGTTATAAAGCCCCACTGGGAGGCTCTTACCTCATGGCCTGGATGGTTATAAAGCCCCACTGGGAGGCTCTTACCTCAGGGCCTGGATGGTTATAAAGCCCCACTGGGAGGCTCTTACCTCAGGCCTGGATGTTATAAAGCCCCACTGGGAGGCTCTTACCTCAGGGCCTGGATGGTTATAAAGCCCCACTGGGAGGCTCTTACCTCAGGGCCTGGATGGTTATAAAGCCCCACTGGGAGGCCTCTTACCTCAGGGCCTGGATGGTTATAAAGCCCCACTGGGAGGCTCTTACCTCAGGGCCTGGATGGTTATAAAGCCCCACTGGGAGGCTCTTACCTCAGGGCCTGGATGGTTATAAAGCCCCACTGGGAGGCTCTTACCTCAGGGCCTGGATGGTTATAAAGCCCCACTGGGAGGCTCTTACCTCAGGGCCTGGATGGTTATAAAGCCCCACTGGGAGGCTCTTACCTCAGGGCCTGGATGGTTATAAAGCCCCACTGGGAGGCTCTTACCTCAGGGCCTGGATGGTTATAAAGCCCCACTGGGAGGCTCTTACCTCAGGGCCTGGATGGTTATAAAGCCCCACTGGGAGGCCCTAACGTCAGGGCCTGGATGGTTATACAGCCCCACTGGGAGGCTCTTACCTCAGGGCCTGGATGGTTATAAAGCCCCACTGGGAGGCTCTAACCTCAGGGCCTGGATGATTATAAAGCCCCACTGGGAGGCTCTAACCTCAGGGCCTGGATGGTTATAAAGCCCCACTGGGAGGCTCTTACCTCAGGGCCTGGACCAGGTTCAAGTCAGTGAATTCATGGAGCTCCACAAAGTCATGGAGGACCTGGAGGTTGAACTCATCTCTGTAGGGAAAATAATAGAATTTGTTTAGTAACGATTTTCTGAAATCATTGTTCAATTATTTGAGTGTAGAGACACAGACACAAAAAATGACAAACACACAGACATTTAGACACACAGCCAGACACACAAATGCTCGTACACACACACGTATGTATATGCTCACACAATCAATAAAAACTGGGGGAGGAACACACACACACACGGTGACACCTCTAGCATGACATCACTCTTCTTGACATCTGTGGCCTTTGGAGTTAGTGATACTCCCCCTGAGATAGACAGGAGGCCTCCCAGGACCTATCCCTGACAGGGTCAAAACCAGCTCTGCCCTGGGGGATTCCTGACCAATCAGGGAGAGCACACACACAGTCTGCCCCTCCCCCACTGGAATCAGAAATCTATTTATACCAATCGGACAGAGCTGAGCATCCATGACGATATCTGGGTGGTGTTCATGACCTAATAAACACAACTCAGCTCTCCATTTCCTGGTCTGGCTTGTCGATGAGCCGACCACACCCAGGCTGTAGTTAGGCAATGCACCCAGGTAATAACACACACAATGCACATACATTGGGTGTTGCCTGTTATATGGCTTTGAATTAATATAAAAGATGGTATTTCTTCAGGAGAGACTCAACTTTTACAGTTGGGGGGGGGTTTGGGGGAAAGGGCCGTTGAGGGGGAAAGGGGAAAGGGCCGTGGGGGGGGAAAGGGCCGTTGGGGGGAAAGGGCCGTTGGGGGAAAGGGGAAAGGGCCGTTGGGGGGGGGAAAGGGCCGTTGGGGGAAAGGGCCGTTGGGGGAAAGGGCCGTTGGGGGAAAGGGCCGTTGGGGGAAAGGGCCGTTGGGGGAAAGGGCCGTTGGGGAAAGGGAAAGGGCCGTGGGGGGGGAAAGGGCCGTTGGGGGAAAGGGGAAAGGGCCGTTGGGGGAGGGCCGTTGGGGGAAAGGGCCGTTGGGGGAAAGGGGAAAGGGCCGTTGGGGGGGGGGAAAGGGCCGTTGGGGGGGGAAAGGGGAAAGGGCCGTTGGGGGAAAGGGCCGTTGGGGGAAAGGGCCGTTGGGGGGGGAAAGGGCCGTTGGGGGAAAGGGGAAAGGGCCGTTGAGGGGAAAGGGCCGTTGGGGGAAAGGGCCGTTGGGGGAAAGGGCCGTTGGGGGAAAGGGCCGTTGGGGGAAAAGGGCCGTTGGGGGAAAGGGCCGTTGGGGGAAAGGGGAAAGGGCCGTTGGGGGGGAAAGGAAAAGGGCCGTTGGGGGAAAGGGAAAGGGCCGTTGAAAGGGGAAAGGGCCGTTGGGGGGGGAAAAAGGGCCGTTGGGGAAAGGGCCGTTGGGGGAAAGGGCCGTTGGAAAAGGAAAGGGCCGTTGGGGGGGGAAAGGGCCGTTGGGGGAAAGGGCCGTTGGGGGAAAGGGCCGTTGGGGGAAAAAGGGGGAAAGGGCCGTTGGGGGAAAGGGCCGTTGGGGGAAAGGGGGCCGTTGGGGGAAAGGGAAAGGGCCGTTGGGGGAAAGGGCCGTTGGGGGAAAGGGCCGTTGGGGGAAAGGAAAGGGCCGTTGAGGGGGGAAAGGGCCGTTGAGGGGGGAAAGGGCCGTTGGGGGGAAAGGGCCGTTGGGGGGAAAGGGCCGTTGGGGGGAAAGGGCCGTTGGGGAGGAAAGGGCCGTTGGGGGGAAAGGGCCGTTGGGGGAAAGGGCCGTTGGGGGAAAGGGCCGTTGGGGGAAAGGGCCGTTGGGGGAAAGGAAAGGGCCGTTGGGGGAAAGGGCCGTTGGGGGAAAGGGCCGTTGGGGGAAAGGGCCGTTGGGGGAAAAGGGGAAAGGGCCGTTGGGGGAAAAGGGCCGTTGGGGGAAAGGGCCGTTGGGGGAAAAGGGCCGTTGAGGGGGGGGAAAGGGCCGTTGGGGGAAAGGGCCGTTGGGGGAAAAGGGCCGTTGGGGGAAAAGGGCCGTTGGGGGAAAAGGAGAAAGGGCCGTTGGGGGAAAGGGCGTTGGGGGAAAAGGGCATTGGGGGAAAGGGGTTTTGCCTAACCTGACAGAGGAAAGTATGTGATCTGGAAATGGGACATCTTTGACAGGAAAGAAGTGACGCCCTTCTGAACCACACAACACACACAGAAACACAAACATGACGAACACACACACACACCCCCTCCCCCTGACACAACCACATAAAGAGACGTAGCATGCATCTTGCCCCCACTGACCTCTCCCCAAGGTAGTCTCCGATGGCGGTCTTGTTTAGCCCCTCCCCCTTGTACAGGAACTGGGCGATGTCAGAGCTGGTGTGCTTAAGCAGGTCATTCTCAATCAGGAACTTAATCCCCTGAGAAAATACAATATATATCCCGTGTCAGACCCTCGTTACAACGGGGGCGTTCCAGGTCGTATTGTTTGTAGCCGTGCGGCACATATCAAAAGATTTAAATCATATTTTTGCTAAATCGGGGGTGATCCCGACCGAGACTCAAACACCGGTACGATCCATACCATAATGTCAAGAGGATGGAACCTCCTGATTGATGAGGTTGCTAGGCATTTGATTAAGGTCACTACAATTGTTATTGTGGTTCCTGAAACGTCAAACACTTCTCCACACATTGTCAGATCTGAGAGTTGGCTCAGTGGTAATGCAAAAAACCCACAACCTGGAACAGCACAACTATATCAAACCCACAGGACACATTCAGAATGTCTATTTCCCTCCAATTCAACTCTGAACCTGGAAGCCAGTTGCATTGCCTTGTTTCCTTGTTCCCCTCTAACCAGGGACTGATTTAGACCTGGGACACCAGGTGGGTGGAATAATGATCAGGTAGAACAGAACCAGCAGAATCCCGACCTCGTAGGGTCAGATGTGAATAACCCTGGGCTGAGATTCTCAAACGCATCGTAGCACTAAGATCATCTTTCATGCATTTAGTTTCAATAGAATGAAGATGATGTTGGTGCTGCGATGCTTTTGGGAAACCAGCCCTGGTCTATTTGATACTCACCTTTTTAGGGTCCATGTTGAATTTCTTTCGGCCCATGGCCACTTGTTTGTTCCTCTGCATGTTTTTCCTGCAACATCAAATAGAATCAAATTCAATTGTATTTGTCACATACACGGAACCAACAACGCAAAGTAAGAAAATATTTGCTAAATAAACTAAAAAAAGTAACACAGTAAATAACAATAAGGAGGCTATATACAGGGGGTACAGGTACTGAGTCAAAGTGAGGGGTACAGGTACTGAGTCAAAGTGAGGGTGTACCGGTACTGAGTCAAAGTGAGGGGGTACCGGTACTGAGTCAATGTGAGGGGGTACAGGTACTGAGTCAAAGTGAGGGGGTACAGGTACTGAGTCAAAGTGAGGGGGTACCGGTACTGAGTCAAAGTGAGGGGGTACCGGTACTGAGTCAATGTGAGGGGGTACCGGTCCTGAGTCAATGTGAGGGGGTACCGGTCCTGAGTCAATGTGAGGGGGTACCGGTCCTGAGTCAATGTGAGGGGGTACCGGTCCTGAGTCAATGTGAGGGGGTACCGGTCCTGAGTCAATGTGAGGGGGTACCGGTACTGAGTCAATGTACCGGTCCTGAGTCAATGGGTACCGGTCCTGAGTCAATGTGAGGGGGTACCGGTCCTGAGTCAATGTGAGGGGTACCGGTCCTGAGTCAATGTGAGGGGGTACCGGTCCTGAGTCAATGTGAGGGGGTACCGGTCCTGAGTCAATGTGAGGGGGTACCGGTACTGAGTCAATATGAGGGGGTACCGGTACTGAGTCAATATGAAGGGGGTACTGAGTCAATATGAGGGGGTACTGAGTCAATATGAGGGGGTACTGAGTCAATATGAGGGGGTACTGAGTCAATATGAGGGGGTACAGGTTCGTCCAGGTAATTGAGGTAATATGTACATGTAGGTAGGGGTAAAGTGGCTATGCATAGATAATAAATAGAGAGTAGCAGTAGTGTAAAAAGGAGGTCAATGCAAATAGTCCGGGTAGCCATTTGAATACTATGAAATGAATTAGAGATTATTATTGTATCCCCCATCTGCGATGCTGTCAGGGCTGGTTTCCTGGATACAGAATACATTGGAACAGTTTTAACTGCCAAGGTGATGACAAAATGTTCAATTCATGAAAGTATTATTGCACTACAAAACACTTTCAGAGGAGATATTCCATGCTTTTCAGTCCAGCGCTAGACTTAATCAGGGTCTGGGAAACACTTTCAGAGGAGATATTCCATGCTTTTCAGTCCAGCGCTAGACTTAATCAGGGTCTGGGAAACACTTTCAGAGGAGATATTCCATGCTTTTCAGTCCAGCGCTAGACTTAATCAGGGTCTGGGAAACACTTTCAGAGGAGATATTCCATGCTTTTCAGTCCAGCGCTAGACTTAATCAGGGTCTGGGAAACAGCCCCACCAATAAGTGTTTGTGTGATGCCATGTAAATATTTTCCTTTGTCTTTTCATTTCAAATCACACACATTGATCTCCATGATCTATTTACCCATCTCACATTGGGTCAATATTATGTGTTCATTCACTTATTAGTTCAAATAATACTTTCATGAATTGAACATTTTGTCATCACCTTGGCAGTCAAACCTGCTCCAATGGGCCACTGATGACAACAATCAAGATGAAATGGTGACTCAACAATAACTATCACCATTCTTATGTCACCTTAACCGGCTAGCCAAAGATGTCATTGTCATTGGGAACTACAGTACTTCCTCAGTTTAACAGATGACCACTATTGTCATTGGGAACTACAGTACTCCCCAGGGTCAGTTATAACAGATGACCACTATTGTCATTGGGAACTACAGTACTCCCCAGCGTCAGTTATAACAGATGACCACTATTGTCATTGGGAACTACAGTACTCCCCAGCGTCAGTTATAACAGATGACCACTATTGTCATTGGGAACTACAGTACTCCCCAGGGTCAGTTATAACAGATGACCACTATTGTCATTGGGAACTACAGTACTCCCCAGGGTCAGTTATAACAGATGACCACTATTGTCATTGGGAACTACAGTACTCCCCAGGGTCAGTTATAACAGATGACCACTATTGTCATTGGGAACTACAGTACTCCCCAGCGTCAGTTATAACAGATGACCACTATTGTCATTGGGAACTACAGTACTCCCCAGGGTCAGTTATAACAGATGACCACTATTGTCATTGGGAACTACAGTACAGTCAGTTATAACAGATGACCACTATTGTCATTGGGAACCCTCCCCAGCGTCAGTTATAACAGATGACCACTATTGTCATTGGGAACTACAGTACTCCCCAGGGTCAGTTATAACAGATGACCACTATTGTCATTGGGAACTACAGTACTCCCCATTGGGAACTACAGTCAGTTATAACAGATGACCACTATTGTCATTGGGAACTACAGTACTCCCCAGGGTCAGTTATAACAGATGACCACTATTGTCATTGGGAACTACAGTACTCCCCAGGGTCAGTTATAACAGATGACCACTATTGTCATTGGGAAACCAGGGTCAGTTATAACAGATGACCACTATTGTCATTGGGAACTACAGTACTCCCCAGGGTCAGTTATAACAGATGACCACTATTGTCATTGGGAACTACAGTACTCCCCAGCGTCAGTTATAACAGATGACCACTATTGTCATTGGGAACTACAGTACTCCCCAGGGTCAGTTATAACAGATGACCACTATTGTCATTGGGAACTACAGTACAGTTATAACAGATGACCACAGCATTGGGTCAGTTATAACAGATGACCACTATTGTCATTGGGAACTACAGTACTCCCCAGGTCAGTTATAACAGATGACCACTATTGTGGGAACTACAGTACTCCCCAGGGTCAGTTATAACAGATGACCACTATTGTCATTGGGAACTACAGTACTCCCCAGCGTCAGTTATAACAGATGACCACTATTGTCATTGGGAACTACAGTACTCCCCAGCGTCAGTTATAACAGATGACCACTATTGTCATTGGGAACTAGCGTCAGTTATAACAGATGACCACTATTGTCATTGGGAACTACAGTACTCCCCAGCGTCAGTTATAACAGATGACCACTATTGTCATTGGGAACTACAGTACTCCCCAGCGTCAGTTATAACAGATGACCACTATTGTCATTGGGAACTACAGTACTCCCCAGCGTCAGTTATAACAGATGACCACTATTGTCATTGGGAACTACAGTTATAACAGATGACCACTATTGTCATTGGGAACTACAGTACTCCCCAGGGTCAGTTATAACAGATGACCACTATTGTCATTGGGAACTACAGTACTCCCCAGCGTCAGTTATAACAGATGACCACTATTGTCATTGGGAACTACAGTACTCCCCAGCGTCAGTTATAACAGATGACCACTATTGAACAACGGCCCATTTCCAAAGCTACAGGAGTTGGTTATTCACAGAAACAAAAACAACAGTTTCACCACCTGATGGTCTTTGACACATGGACTGGTAAAGGCTCAGATGACTCAGAAAACGAGCTCTTTATACAACTTAGTAAATGGCCAGAGCAAACAGAAGTGTCTGTCTGAAACAGAAGTGTGTGGTGGAATGGAGTGGGATCCCCTCAACTTGAGTACCCCACGGCCCACACTCCAAAGTACCCTTCACTTCTTCCCTCCCTAGGGACCCTCCATTGTCTGCTCTACCCAAACACCTCTGCATTATTGAATAGCCCCCCCATCACGGTGGGCGTGGCTGATCAAACATTTAAAAGCACTAGTCACTGTATGTGTGTGTATGTGGCGGTGTGATTGTCTGTGTGAGCAAGCGTGTGTGTGTGAGCACATGCCTGTGCGTGCATGTGTGTGCGTGGTGTTTTGGGGAGGGGAAGAGGGTTGGTACTATCTGGACAGTAAGGTATAAATATTTAACAACAGTCATTTGCTAAGTTAATGGAATTACAAACAAAGAAGCAATTTGGACTGTCGGAGATAGGAGATGGTAAGGAACCCTGAAGAACCCTAAGGAACCCGGAAGAACCCTAAACACAAGAAATCCTGAAGAACCACAAGGAACCCTGAAGAACCTTAAGGAACCCTAATGAAACCTGATTCCATACTGTTACACACTCACCTCTCCTCTGTGGAACCCAGGTTCTCGATCTCACTGGTCACTTCTGCTATCTCATTCTTCAGACGCTGGAAGTTAGAGAGAGGAGGGGGTTAGGACCAAACACACAGAGCAAGTTCCAGAACATTCTATTTCTCCTCCAGAACCATCAGTGCCCAGTCTGTGCCTACTGCTGCCACCATGCAGTCTCCCCATAACCCCTAACCAATACTGACACTAACCACTCCAATCTAATATCAACCGGATGTGTACGTGCCCTGAAGCAGGTCTCTCTTTCTCCCAAACACTTTCTTCTTTACAAACCACATTAAAAGGGAGGAACATTGGTGAATGACCTCCATACACAGGGAGTACAGAGCAGGACATTTGATTATTTTGGGGTTATGTTTGGGAGATTAATGGAGATATTGCAGATTCTGCCTTTTCTGACAGCTCTGTGAGAGCCCAGTTCCAGGGAGGGAGGGTGGGATGGTGACGGGCCAGACTGGCAGTCACCAGTCCCATACGACGGCGAAACAGGGTGGAGACTGGAGGGGGGAACTACATCATGATGGCATGGGGGACACAGCTAATAAAGAGAGGGTGTGAGATCTCTCGTCCTCCTGCGTTGTCATCACAGCCAGCCAGACCAGGGGATGCTAGTGTGTCACATGGACCATGTTACTGAGAATGACCGGGGTCACCAGACACACCACAGAGGTCACCGGACACACCACAAAGGTCACCAGTGCTTTGTGCTCTTGGTAAGACTAGCCTGGATAAATAAAGGTAAATGAAAGATAAGATACCATGGAGAGGCAACGTTAACTTGTAGTGTAAGAAATACATGTATTAATTAACCTCCCTGCCTTGATATGAGCTTCACTGACTGACACATTAGATGAAGGGTGGATGAAGGACTCTGCATGTCTCATGGGAACTTAGCTAACCCCATTCTGACTGGGTGTGTGAGGAGTGACACCAAATGAAATGATCTAGTCATTTTACAGCTCTGAATGCTCTTCTAAGACCTGGGTTCAAATAGTATTTGTCTTTCAAATTCCTTGCTCAATCAAACACTCCCAGTATTTGAAAGAAAAACAAATCCTATTTGACCCAGGTCCCTTGACCCTATTTATCTACTGTTAGTCTCCCTACTGCTCACACTCCCAGTCAACCACTAACTAGTCCACATACAACTAGCTAGGCTTCATCTCAACATAGTCAGGTTACTAAAGGGTGTCCTGCACTTTGTGGGGGGAAAGGCCACATTCTTCATGGGCCATAATATCTGGAGGATATATGCAGTCTCTTTGCAGTGAGGGGCATCTGGAGGATATATGCAGTCTCTTTGCAGTGAGGGGCATCTGGAGGATATATGCAGTCTCTTTGCAGTGAGGGGCATCTGGAGGATATATGCAGTCTCTTTGCAGTGAGGGGCATCTGGAGGATATATGCAGTCTCTTTGCAGTGAGGGGCATCTGGAGGATATATGCAGTCTCTTTGCAGTGAGGGGCATCTGGAGGATATATGCAGTCTCTTTGCAGTGAGGGGCATCTGGAGGATATATGCAGTCTCTTTGCAGTGAGGGGCATCTGGAGGATATATGCAGTCTCTTTGCAGTGAGGGGCATCTGGAGGATATATGCAGTCTCTTTGCAGTGAGGGGCATCTGGAGGATATATGCAGTCTCTTTGCAGTGAGGGGCATCTGGAGGATATATGCAGTCTCTTTGCAGTGAGGGGCATCTGGAGGATATATGCAGTCTCTTTGCAGTGAGGGGCATCTGGAGGATATATGCAGTCTCTTTGCAGTGAGGGGCATCTGGAGGATATATGCAGTCTCTTTGCAGTGAGGGGCATCTGGAGGATATATGCAGTCTCTTTGCAGTGAGGGGCATCTGGAGGATATATGCAGTCTCTTTGCAGTGAGGGGCATCTGGAGGATATATGCAGTCTCTTTGCAGTGAGGGGCATCTGGAGGATATATGCAGTCTCTTTGCAGTGAGGGGCATCTGGAGGATATATGCAGTCTCTTTGCAGTGAGGGGCATCTGGAGGATATATGCAGTCTCTTTGCAGTGAGGGGCATCTGGAGGATATATGCAGTCTCTTTGCAGTGAGGGGCATCTGGAGGATATATGCAGTCTCTTTGCAGTGAGGGGCATCTGGAGGATATATGCAGTCTCTTTGCAGTGAGGGGCATCTGGAGGATATGTGCAGTCTCTTTGCAGTGAGGGGCATCTGGAGGATATGTGCAGTCTCTTTGCAGTGAGGGGCATCTGGAGGATCAAGGCAAGGTGGAGATAACTGGCAGGTGAAGTCAATATTTCATCCAAAAGCAGAGGAGAGGACAGACAGAGCCTTTGCAGAGGGCATCTGGGGATACAGCAAAAGGGTTGAGAAGGGGCATCTGGACCCACAAGACCTCCCTTTACATCCCCAAGACCTCTCTACATCCCCAAGACCTCCCTTTGCATCCCCAAGACCTCTGGAGGATACATCCCCAAGACCTCTCCTCTACAGTGAGACCCCATCTACACCCACAAGACCTCCTCTTTACACCCACAAGACCTCCTCCCTACACCCACAAGACCTCCCTTTACACCCCCAGACCTCCCCCTACACCCACAGACTCCCCCTACAGGATAAGACTCCCCCTACACCCCAGACCTCCCCTACATACAGACTCCCCCTACACCCCAAAGACCTGGAGGATATACACCCCAGACCTCCCCTGACACTGGAAAGACCTCCTCCCTACACCCCCAAGACCTCCCCAGGATACACCCCAGACCTCCCCCTACACCCCCAAGACCTCCCCCTACACCCCCAAGACCTCCCCTACACCCCCAAGATCTCCCCCTACACCCCCAAGACCTCTTTCCTACAACCCCAAGACCTCCACACTTCCACCCCTCTAAAGCAGGGCTGCGTTCAGCAGGGCACAACGTTGTGGAATGCTCAGATAGAAATATTCTGATGTATTAGAACCATGCCTCTCTGACTAAGTGGTATGTTTCTTTGACATGGCTGGAGCACTGGGGGTGATGATTTAACAGTTTTGGAAAGGAGAGACAAATCTTACCAACGGACTTCTACTGTACTTTACACAACTAAGGATCAGTGTATGTCTGGAACACATTATGATACTGGGAGATGCAGATACTGATGTAACCCCCAATACATCTTAACACACCTCTCCTCCTACACACACTCTCTCTCCTCCTCCCCCACACACAGTCTCTCTCCTGAGGGGCCTCCCCACACACATCTCTCTCCTCCTCCCCCACACATCACACATCTCTCCTCCTGCACACACTCTCTCCTCCTCCCCACACACCCTCTCCTCCTCCCACACTCCTCTCCTCCTCCCCATCCACACACATCTCTCCTCCTCCCCACACACATCTCCTCCTCACACTCTCTCTCCTCCACACAGTGATGTCTCCCTCCTCCTCCTCCCCACACACCTCTCCTCCTCCCCATACACCTCTCCTCCTCCACACACACCTCTCCTCCTCTTTGCACACACCTCTCCTCCTCCCCACACACACCTCTCTCCTCCTCCATCACACACCTCTCCTCCTCCCCACACACATCTCCTCCTCTGGAGATCTCTCCTCCTCCACCACACACACCTCTCCTCCTCACACCTCTCCTCCTCCACACACACACCTCTCCTCCTCCACTCCTCCAACACAAACTCTCCTCCTCCCTCCACACACACACACCTCCTCCTCCACATCCACACACCTCCTCCTCATCCCCAAGACCTCCTCCTCACACCCACAACACCTCTCCTCTCCACACACCCCACACACCTCCTCCCCACACCACAGACCTCCTCCCACACACACAGACCTCTCCTCCTCCACACACACACCTCTCCTACCTGGATGTCTTCCAGCACCTCTCCTCCTCCACCACACACCTCCTCCTCCACACCTCTCCTCCTCCACACACACACCCTCCTCCTCCCACACACACCTCTCCTCCTCCACACACACACCTCTCCTCCTCCACACACACACCTCCTCCTCCCCCCACACCCTCCTCCTCCACACACACACACCTACCCCTCTTCCACACCTCTCCTCCTCCCACACACACCTCTCCTCCACACACACAACACTCTCCTCCCCACACCCACACACCTCTCCTCCCACACACACACCCTCCACACACACTCCTCCCACACACAACACCTCTCCTCCCCCAAGACCTCCACACTTCCACCCACACACACACCTCTCTCCTCCTCCACACACACACACTCCTCCTCCTCACACACACTCCTCCTCCCACACACACCTCTCCTGTACACACACACTCCTACACACACACCTCCTCCTCCTCCCACACACACACCTCTCCTCCTCCACACACACACCTCTCCTCCTCCACCACACACACACCTCTCCTCCTCCACACACACACCTCTCCTCCTCCACACACTCCACACACACCTCTCTCCTACCCCATGCCACACTCCTCCTCCTCCACACACACCTCTCCTCCTCCTCCCCACACACACCTCTCCTCCTCCCCACACACACACCTCTCCTCCTCCACACACACACCTCTCCACACACCTCTCCTCCTCCACACACACACCTCTCCTCCTCCACACACACTCTCCACACACCTCTCCTCCTCCACACACACCTCTCTCTCCTCCCACACACACCTCTCCTCCTCCACACACATCTCTCCTCCTCCACACACTCTCCACTCACACCACCTCTTCCACACACCTCCTCCTCCTCCACACACACTCCTCTCCACCTCCTCCACACACACACCTCTCCTCCTCCACACACACACCTCTCCTCCTCCCACACACACACCTCTCCTCCTCCACACACACACCTCTCCTCCTCCACACACACACCTCTCCTCCTCCACACACACACCTCTCCTCCTCCACCACACACTATACCTGAATGTCTTCCAGCACCTCTCCTCCTCCCACACACACACCTCTCCTCCCTCCACACACACACACTATACCGGAATGTCTTCCAGCACCTCTCCTCCTCCCACACACACCTCTCCTCCTCCACACACCTCTCCTCCTCCACACACACCTCTCCTCCTCCACACACACCTCTCCAGCACCCTCCTCCACACACACCTCTCCTCCTCCACCACACACACATCTCTCCTCCTCCTCCCACACACACCTCTCCTCCTCCACACACACCTCTCCTCCTCCCACACACCTCTCCTCCTCCCCACAGACACCTCTCCTCCTCACACACACACATCTCTCCTCCTCCCTCCACACACTCTCTCCTCCACACACACACCTCTCCTCCTCCCACACATCTCTCCTCCTCCTCCTCCACACACACCTCTCCTCCACACACACACACCTCTCCTCCACACACACACACACACCTCTCCTCCTCCACACACACACCTCTCCTCCTCCACACACACACCTCTCCTCCTCCACACACACAGCTCTCCTCCTCCACACACACACCTCTCCTCCTCCACACACACACCTCTCCTCCTCCACACACACACCTCTCCTCCTCCACACACACACCTCTCCTCCTCCACACACACACCTCTCCTCCTCCACACACACACCTCTCTCTCCTCCACACACACACCTCTCCTCCTCCACACACACACCTCTCCTCCTCCACACACACTCCTCCACACACACACCTACCTCCTCCACACACACCTCTCCTCCTCCACACACACATCTCTCCTCCTCCACACACACACCTCTCCTCCTCCACACACACCTCTCCTCCTCCACACACACACAGCTCTCCTCCTCCACACACACAGCTCTCCTCCTCCACACACACACCTCTCCTCCTCCACACACACATCTCTCCTCCTCCCCACAGACACCTCTCCTCCTCCACACACACACTATACCTGAATGTCTTCCAGCAGCTCTTGCTTGCGTCTGCGGATGTTTTCCAGCTCATGCTGCTCCTCAGGGGTGAGGTCATCTGGCACTGTGGGGACACAGAGAGAGAGGTTAGGTTTGGGTATCCCAAAATACTCACAGAACACACCTTCCTGGTCCCTATCGTTCTCACTGTAGCCTACCTGTTCCCTTAGGCAGGGTAATGAGACAAACCGAGCAAAAACAGATTGAAGGCTCTGGGAGCCTAGAAAGAAAGAACGAGGAGAAAGAGAGGAAGAGAGACAGCGAGAAAGAATGAGGAGAAAGAGAGGAAGAGAGAGACAGCGAGAAAGAACGAGGAGAAAGAGAGGAAGAGAGAGAGGAAGAGAGAGACAGAGAGAAAGAACGAGGAGAAAGAGAGGAAGAGAGACAGAGAGAAAGAACGAGGAGAAAGAGAGGAAGAGAGAGACAGAGAGAAAGAACGAGGAGAAAGAGAGGAAGAGAGAGAGGAAGAGAGAGACAGAGAGAAAGAACGAGGAGAAAGAGAGGAAGAGAGAGACAGAGAGAGAAAGAACGAGGAGAAAGAGAGGAAGAGAGAGACAGAGAGAGAAAGAATGAGGAGAAAGAGAGGAAGAGAGAGACAGAGAGAAAGAATGAGGAGAAATAGAGGAAGAGAGAGACAGAGAGAAAGAATGAGGAGAAAGAGAGGAAGAGAGAGACAGCGAGAGAAAGAACGAGGAGAAAGAGAGGAAGAGATAGAAGGAAATAACTAGATGAGAGGGTGAGAGGTCTGTTTTGGAAGTAAGACAAATCGATAACCGACAAAAACACTGAAAGCTAAGGAGAAGATAAGGCTTCCTGCACACTGAGCCTTAGCCTACATTAGAAGCCAGTCCAGGGGAGAACAGTCCAAGAGAAAGAGTTGAGATTTCCCAGCAGTACAGGGCAGCCTGCCGGAAGCCTACTTGCCCATGTTTACAAACACTCCAAGAACAGTCAGGTCCACAGCACATCACAGTGAAGCAATAAGACAGCGTTTCCCCACATTCATTTACAAGTGGGTTGTAAAGGCCACACTACAACAACACCAAGAGCCTAAAGTCAAACCATTTGAAACCAAATGATTTTAGACAGGGGGAAACCATGCCTATACAGTGTGGTAGGAAACACTGCAACAACCCTACCCCCTTCACACAGAGAACTCCACCTGACAGGACATGATGCC
Organism: Oncorhynchus gorbuscha; assembly: GCF_021184085.1. Lineage (NCBI taxonomy): Eukaryota > Metazoa > Chordata > Actinopteri > Salmoniformes > Salmonidae > Oncorhynchus > Oncorhynchus gorbuscha. Next base: position 214,976 of record NW_025745789.1, on the reverse strand, counting down.
CTCGTTCAGGACTAACAGCTCCGCTCAGGACAGCAGTGCCAGGACAGCAGTCAGGACAGCAGGACAGCAGTGTCAGGACAGCAGTGTCAGGACAGCAGTGTCAGGACAGCAGTGTCAGGACAGCAGTGTCAGGACAGCAGTGCAAGGACAGCAGTGCCAGGACAGCAGTGCCAGGACAGCAGTGTTAAGACAGCAGTGTTAAGACAGCAGTGCCAGGACAGCAGTGCCAGGACAGCAGTGCCAGGACAGCAGTGTCAGGAAAGACAGCAGGACAGCAGTGCCAGGACAGCAGTGTCAGGACAGCAGTGTCAGACAGACAGCAGCAGGACAGCAGTGTTAAGACAGCAGTGCCAGGACAGCAGTGAAGAGGACAGCAGTGTTAAGACAGCAGTGTTAAGACAGCAGTGCCAGGACAGCAGTGCCAGGACAGCAGTGCCAGGACAGCAGTGTCAGGACAGCAGTGTTAAGACAGCAGTGCCAGGACAGCAGTGTCAGGACAGCAGTGTCAGGACAGCAGGACAGCAGTGTTAAGACAGCAGTGCCAGGACAGCAGTGTCAGGAGCAGTGTCAGGACAGCAGTGTCAGGACAGCAGTGTCAGGACAGCAGTGCCAGGACAGCAGTGTCAGGACAGCAGTGTCAGGACAGCAGTGTCAGGACAGCAGTGTCAGGACAGCAGTGTCAGGACAGCAGTGCCAGGACAGCAGTGCCAGGACAGCAGTGCCAGGACAGCAGGACAGCAGTGTCAGGACAGCAGTGTCAGGACAGCAGTGTCAGGACAGCAGGACAGCAGTGTCAGGACAGCAGTGTCAGGACAGCAGTGTCAGGACAGCAGTGTCAGGACAGCAGTGCCAGGACAGCAGGACAGCAGTGTCAGGACAGCAGTGTCAGGACAGCAGTGCAGTGCCAGGACAGGACAGCAGTGTCAGGACAGACAGACAGCAGTGCCAGGACAGCAGTGTCAGGACAGGACAGTGTCAGGACAGCAGTGTCAGGACAGGACAGCAGTGTCAGGACAACAGTGTCAGGACAGCAGTCAGGACAGCAGTGTCAGGACACAGGTCAGGACAGCAGTGTCCAGGCACACAGCCTTAGCCAGGACAGCAGGACAGCAGTGTCAGGACAGCAGTGTCAGGACAGCAGTGCCAGGACAGCAGTGCCAGGACAGCAGTGTCAGGACAAACAGGTGTCAGGACAGCAGGACAGCAGTGCCAGGTCAGCACAGGACAGCAGTGCCAGGACAGCAGGACAGCAGTGCCAGGACAGCAGGACAGCAGTGCCAGGACATTCAGGACAGCAGTGGGTCAGGACAGCAGTGTCAGGACAGCAGTGCCAGGACAGCACCAGACAGCCAGGACAGCAGTGTCAGGACAGCAGTGTCAGGACAGCAGGACAGCAGTGCAGGACAGCAGTGCCAGGACAGCAGTGTCAGGACAGCAGTGCCAGGACAGCAGTGCCAGGACAGCAGGACAGCAGTGTCAGGACAGCAGTGTCAGGACAGCAGTGCCAGGACAGCAGTGTCAGGACAGCAGTGTCAGGACAGCAGTGCCAGGACAGCAGTGTCAGGACAGCAGTGTCAGGACAGCAGTGTCAGGACAGCAGTGTCAGGACAGTTGTGCCAGGACAGCAGTGTCAGGACAGCAGTGTCAGGACAGCAGTGCCAGGACAGCAGTGTCAGGACAGCAGGACAGCAGTGTCAGGACAGCAGTGTCAGGACAGCAGTGCCAGGACAGTTGTGCCAGGACAGCAGTGTCAGGACAGCAGTGTCAGGACAGCAGTGCCAGGACAGCAGTGCCAGGACAGCAGTGTTAGGACAGCAGGACAGCAGTGCCAGTACAGCAGTATCAGGACTGCAGGACAGCAGTGTCAGGACTGCAGGACAGCAGTGTCAGGACAGCAGTGTTAGGACAGCAGGACAGCAGTGTCAGGACAGCAGTGTCAGGACAGCAGGACAGCAGTGTCAGGACAGCAGTGTCAGGACAGCAGTGTCAGGACAGCAGTGTCAGGACAGCAGTGTGCCAGGACAGCAGTGCCAGGACAGCAGTGCCAGGACAGCAGTGCCAGGACAGCAGTGTCAGGACAGCAGTGTCAGGACAGCAGGACAGCAGTGTCAGGACAGCAGTGTCAGGACAGCAGTGTCAGGACAGCAGTGTCAGGACAGCAGTGTCAGGACAGCAGTGCCAGGACAGCAGTGCCAGGACAGCAGTGTCAGGACAGCAGTGTCAGGACAGCAGTGTCAGGACAGCAGTGCCAGGACAGCAGTGTCAGGACAGCAGTGTCAGGACAGCAGTGTCAGGACAGCAGGACAGCAGTGTCAGGACAGCAGTGCCAGGACAGCAGTGTCAGGACAGCAGTGTCAGGACAGCAGTGCCAGGACAGCAGTGTCAGGACAGCAGTGTCAGGACAGCAGTGCCAGGACAGCAGTGCCAGGACAGCAGTGCCAGGACAGCAGTGTCAGGACAGCAGTAGCGTGGCATATCTCAAAGCACTGTCACTGCCTGTACGGTTATTTTTAGCTTCCCCCGGGCCAAGGACTGAGGGAGGAGCAAGCTGTCCTGAATGATTGGGCTGCTCTGTGTGTGTGTGTGTGTGTGTGTGTGTGTGTGTGTGTGTGTGTGTGTGTGTGTGTGTGTGTGTGTGTGTGTGTGTGTGTGTGTGTGTGTGTGTGTGTGTGTGTGTGTGTGTGTGTGTGTGTGTGTGTGTGTGTGTGTGTGTGTGTGTGTGTGTGTGTGTGTGTGTGTGTGTGTGTGTGTCAGGGCCATTGAAAGTAAAGGAGAGAGCCATTCCTATACAGCACTAACCAAAGGTGACACCATTCACAACACAACAAATCATTTCATACATGTTGAGACAACAAGACACTTTCCTCAACAATCAAAGATCCATGTCTGAGTCTCTCAAACCCAATGGATCAACTTCCTGTTAAAACACAGGTGATAAGAAAGGTGGTTCCTGTACCCACGGCCTCTCTATGGGGGTGTGAACCCTCTGGTGACCCCTCTCCTCCCTCAACACCCAGGAGATCATAAGCTGGAGGTTCATAGGTCAAAGATCATGGACTGTGGTTGACCCCGGTGGGCCTCACTAGAAGAGTAACAAGCCCAGGAACGGGGAGGGATGGAGACCAGTGTGTATTTATGGATACAGATCCAACACAAGGATCTATGTGGAAAGAGCTCAGCCAGAAAGAACAAGTGATGTGTTTTTGAGACACAACACACACACACACACACACACACACACACACACACACACACACACACACACACACACACACACACACACACACACACACACACACACACACACACACACACACACACACACACACACACCAAAGCATGTATGCGTGTGCATGCACAAATGTCCACACCAAACCCCCCCATAATTAATGACACCTACCACAAAATACTCATGTAAAAGCTAAATATATGTGATCTGGAAAATGCTGAATTTATCTGAAATTCCAACCGAAAACAAACACAGAAATTAGAGGGCAAAATTAAAATGCATCATTTAAATATTGAAAGTAACTGTCAAACCCAATAGCTTGATGAGAAGAACACTTTGAATCCCAAACTAGAATGTCTGGTCATTTTAAACAGGGATAATAGACTACAGGGGTCAAAGAATGACAAGGTTTTCTGATTGGACAAATCCAGGTAGTTCCTCCCTGTTTCAGTTAGTTTCTATTGGGTTTGGTGTCTAATGAACATGACCCAGGGTTCTTCCTCAGCCTCGTCCACCTTTCAATGGTAACGCCGGAAACCGGCCACACAGATGCCTCCAAAATTCTGTCTGTCTGTCTGTCTGTCTGTGCCTGCTGTCTGCCTGCCTGCCTGCCTGCCTGCCTGCCTGCCTGCCTGTCTGCCTGCCTGCCTGCCTGCCTGCCTGCCTGTCTGCCTGTCTGTCTGCCTGCCTGCCTGTCTGTCTGCCTGTCTGCCTGCCTGCCTGCCTGCCTGCTGTCTGTCTGCCTGCCTGCCTGCCTGTCTGTCTGTCTGTCTGCCTGTCTGTCTGCCTGCCTGCCTGCCTGCCTGCCTGCCTGCCTGCCTGTCTGCCTGTCTGTCTGTCTGTCTGTCTGTCTGTCTGTCTGCCTGCCTGCCTGTCTGTCAGTCAAGGCTAAGACATTGACCATGTCTGTTAGACACACAGCTAAATAAATACTGAAAGGCCTTTTCTTTCTTTCTGCAGGCAGTCAGAATGTCCTTGAGACGGAGAATGTATTTGATACCTGGCCCTACATAATGTACACACTAGAGGTCGACCGATTATGATTTTTCAACGCCGATACCGATTCTTGGAGGACAAAAAAAGCCGATACCGATTAATCGGCTGATTTTTAAAATGTATTTGTAATAATGACAATTAGAACAATACTGAATTAACACTTATTTTAACTTCATATAATACAGCAATCAAATCAATTTAGCCTCAAATAAATAATGAAACATGTTCAATTTGGTTTAAATAATGCAAAAACAAAGTGTTGGAGAAGTAAAAGTGCAATATGTGCCATGTAAGAAAGCTAATGTTTAAGTTCCATGCTCAGAACATATGAAAGCTGGTGGTTCCTTTTAACATGAGTCTTTAATATCCCCAGGTAAGAAGTTTTAGGTTGTAGTTATTATAGGAATTATAGGACTTATTATAGGACTTTCCCTCTATACCATTTGTATTTCATTAACCTTTGACTATTGGATGTTCTTATAGGAACTTTAGTATTGCCAGTGTAACAGTATAGCTTCCGTCCCTCTCCTCGACCCTACCTGGGCTCGAACAGGAACACATCGACAACAGCCACCCTCGAAGCAGCATTACCCATGCAGAGCAAGGGGAACAACTACTCCAAGTCTCAGAGCGAGTGACGTTTGAAACCCTATTAGCGCTCACCCTGCTAACAAGCTAGCCATTTCACATCACATCGTTACACCAGCCTAATCTCGGGAGTTGATAGGCTTGCACGAGCTGCTGGCAAAACGCACGAAAGTGCTGTTTGAATGAATGCTTATGAGGCTGCTGGTGCCTACCAGCGCTCAGACTGCTCTATTCAATCATAGACTTAATTATAATAACACACAGAAATACAAGATTTAGGTCATTAATATGGTCAATATCACTCGAAAACAAAACATTTATTCTTTCAGTGAAATACGGAACCGTTCCGTATTTTATCTAACGGGTGGCATCCATCATCCGTCTAAATATTGCTGTTACATTGTACAACCTTCAATGTTGTCATAATTACGTAACATTCTGGCAAATTAGTTCGCAATGAGCCAGGCTGCCCAAACTGTTGCATAAACCCTGACTCTGCGTGCAATGAATGCAAGAGAAGTGACACAATTTCACCTGTCTCTCTCTCTCAGATTGACCTTCTTGATCCAAATCAGTCAGGTTTCAAGACTAGTCATTCAACTGAGACTGCTCTTCTGTGTATCACGGAGGCGCTCCGCACCGCTAACGCTAACTCTCTCTCCTCTGCTCTCATCCTTCTAGACCTATCGGCTGCCTTCGATACTGTGAACCATCAGATCCTCCTCTCCACCCTCTCCGAGTTGGGCATCTCCGGCGCGGCCCACGCTTGGATTGCGTCCTACCTGACAGGTCGCTCCTACCAGGTGGCGTGGCGAGAATCTGTCTCCTCACCACGCGCTCTCACCACTGGTGTCCCCCAGGGCTCTGTTCTAGGCCCTCTCCTATTCGCGCTATACACCAAGTCACTTGGCTCTGTCATAACCTCACATGGTCTCTCCTATCATTGCTATGCAGACGACACACAATTAATCTTCTCCTTTCCCCCTTCTGATGACCAGGTGGTGAATCGCATCTCTGCATGTCTGGCAGACATATCAGTGTGGATGACGGATCACCACCTCAAGCTGAACCTCGGCAAGACAGAGCTGCTCTTCCTCCCGGGGAAGGACTGCCCGTTCCATGATCTCGCCATCACGGTTGACAACTCCATTGTGTCCTCCTCCCAGAGCGCTAAGAACCTTGGCGTGATCCTGGACAACACCCTGTCGTTCTCAACTAACATCAAGGCGGTGGCCCGTTCCTGTAGGTTCATGCTCTACAACATCCGCAGAGTACGACCCTGCCTCACACAGGAAGCGGCGCAGGTCCTAATCCAGGCACTTGTCATCTCCCGTCTGGATTACTGCAACTCGCTGTTGGCTGGGCTCCCTGCCTGTGCCATTAAACCCCTACAACTCATCCAGAACGCCGCAGCCCGTCTGGTGTTCAACCTTCCCAAGTTCTCTCACGTCACCCCGCTCCTCCGCTCTCTCCACTGGCTTCCAGTTGAAGCTCGCATCCGCTACAAGACCATGGTGCTTGCCTACGGAGCTGTGAGGGGAATGGCACCTCAGTACCTCCAGGCTCTGATCAGGCCCTACACCCAAACAAGGGCACCTACCACTGAGGAAGTACAGTTCCCGCTCAGCCCAGTCTAAACTGTTCGCTGCTCTGGCCCCCCAATGGTGGAACAAACTCCCTCACGACGCCAGGACAGCGGAGTCAATCACCACCTTCCGGAGACACCTGAAACCCCACCTCTTTAAGGAATACCTAGGATAGGATAAGTAATCCTTCTCACCCCCCCTTTAAGATTTAGATGCACTATTGTAAAGTGACTGTTCCACTGGATGTCATAAGGTGAATGCACCAATTTGTAAGTCGCTCTGGATAAGAGCGTCTGCTAAATGACTTAAATGTAAATGTAAATGTGGTTAATATTGCCTGGTAACCTGGATTTCTTTTAGCCAAATATGCAGGTTTAAAAATATATACTTCTGTGTATTGATTTTAAGAAAGGATTGATGTTTATGGTTAGGTACACGTTAGGCATTGATGTTTATGGTTAGGTACACAATATTACTAGATAAATTAGTAATATCATCAACCATGTGTAGTTATAACTAGTGATTATGATTGATTAAGTTTAATGCTAGCTAGCAACTTACCTTGGCTTCTTACTGCATTTGCGTAACAGACAGGCTCCTCGTGGAGTGCAATGTAAGGCAGGTGGTTAGAGCATTGGACTAGTTAACCGTAAGGTTGCAAGATTGAATCCCTGAGGACAAGGTAAAAATCTGTCTTTCTGCCCCTGAACAAGGCAGTTAACCAACCGTTCCAAGGCCGTCATTGAAAGAAAGAATGTGTTCTTAACTGACTCGCCTCGTTAAATAAAGATGAAATAATGGTGTTAAAAATAAATTAAAAATAATAATAAATCAGCAAATTCGGCGTCCAAAATGACCGATTTCCGTTTGTTATGAATACTTGAAATCGGCCATTCTGATTAATCGGTCGACCTCTTGTACACACGCGCACACACTGTACACGCGCACACACATACACCACACACACACACACTGCTGCTGATAGGCCGAGTAGGAATCCTAATCCAATAGGGCAGATTTGACTTCATGGCGTGTTTCATTTCATGGGCCTCATCTACCATCGATTGTCCAAGTGAATGTCACGCTGAGTAAAGCCAGAGCTGTGCTGTACAACAGACAGCTTAACAGACACAACAGGAAATTAACTCCTCATCCTGAAAGAGAAGTCATACTGGGTGGATGCATCAGGGGAAACAACATACACAGACACCCACTGCATTCCTGTCTTGACTGGTAGGGACAGTTAGAAGAACATCACAAAACCCAGAGAGAGAACGAACTAAACAGAGAGAAAGACAGAGAGAGAACGAACTAAAGAGAGAGACAGAGAACGAACTAAACAGAGAGAAAGACAGAGAACGAACTAGAGAGAGAGACAGAGAACGAACTAAAGAGAGAGACAGAGAACGAACTAAACAGAGAGAAAGACAGCGAACTAAACAGAGAGAAAGACAGAGAACGAACTAAAGAGAGAGACAGAGAACGAACTAAACAGAGAGAAAGACAGAGAACGAACTAGAGAGAAAGACAGAGAACGAACAGAGAGAGAGACAGAGAACGAACTAGAGAGAGAGACAGAGAACGAACTAAACAGAGAGAAAGAGAGAGAACGAACTAAACAGAGAGAAAGACAGAGAGAGAACGAACTAAACAGAGAGAAAGACAGAGAGAGAACGAACTAAACAGAGAGAAAGACAGAGAGAGAACGAACTAAACAGAGAGAAAGACAGAGAGAGAACGAACTAAACAGAGAGAAAGACAGAGAGAGAACGAACTAAACAGAGAGAAAGACAGAGAACGAACTAAACAGAGAGAAAGACAGAGAGAGAACAAACTAAACAGAGAGAAAGACAACGAACTAAACAGAGAGAAAGACAGAGAGAGAACGAACTAAACAGAGAGAAAGACAACGAACTAAACAGAGAGAAAGACAGAGAGAGAACGAACTAAACAGAGAGAAAGACAGAGAGAGAACGAACTAAACAGAGAGAAAGACAGAGAGAGAACAAACTAAACAGAGAGAAAGACAGAGAACGAACTAAACAGAGAGAAAGACAGAGAACGAACTAAACAGAGAGAAAGACAGAGAACGAACTAAACGGAGAGAAAGACAGAGAGAGAACGAACTAAAGAGAGAGAGAGACAGAGAACGAACTAGAGAGACAGAGAACAAACTAAACAGAGAGAAAGACAGAGAGAGAACGAACTAGAGAGAGAGACAGAGAGAGAACTAAACAGAGAGAAAGACAGAGAACGAACTAAACAGAGAGAGAGAGAGAGAACGAACTAAACGGAGAGAAAGACAGAGAGAGAACGAACTAAACAGAGAGAAAGACAGAGAATGAACTAAACTGAGAGAAAGACAGAGAGAGAGAGAAAGACAGACAGAACGAACTAGAGAGAGACAGAGAGAGAACGAACTAGAGAAACAGAGAGAGAGAAAGACAGAGAGAGAACGAACTAAAGAGAGAGACAGACAGAGAACGAACTAGAGAGAGAGACAGAGAGAGAACTAAACAGAGAGAGAGAGAGACAGAGAACGAACTAAACAGAGAGAAAGACAGAGAGAGAACAAACTAAACAGAGAGAGAGACAGAGAGAGAACGAACTAGAGAGAGAGACAGAGAGAGAACTAAACAGAGAGAGAGAGAGACAGAGAACGAACTAAACAGAGAGAGAGAGAGCGAGAACGAACTAAACAGAGAGAGAGAGAGCGAGAACGAACTAGAGAGAGAGAGAGAACGAGCAAACTAAAGAGAGAGAGAGAGACAGAGAGACCAAGGCATCCCTTAACTACGGCCTTCCTCCTATAATATTATAGCTATCCTCTTCCCCAGACATTGACATGGCAGGCTATTCAGGGCCGTATCAGAAACACAGAGAGAACGAACGAGAAGAGAGAGAGAGAGAGAGAGAGAGAGAGAGAGAGAGAGAGAGAGAGAACGAGCGAACAAGAGAGAGAGAGAGAGAGAGAGAGAGAGAGAGAGAGAGAGAGAGAGAGAGAGAGAGAGAGAGAGAGAGAGAACGAGCGAACTAAAGAGAGAGAGAGAGACAGAGAGACCTAGGCATCCCTTAACTACGGCCTTCCTCCTATAATACTATAGCTATCCTCTTCCCCAGACATTGACATGGCAGGCTATTCAGGGCCGTATCAGAAACACAGCCTTAGCCGCAGATCAAAAACTCTGCTTCACATCAGACAACCACATGAGGGAGTAGTCCGTTCCTGTTGTGACATCAGTGCCATGTCACACTCACTTCCCTTCTCAGAATGTAAGCCTGTGTCCCCAATGGCACCCTATGGCCTTTATAGTGCACTATAAAGACCTGGGCCCTACTGAAAAGTGGTGCACTATAAATGAAATACTCTGCTATTTGGCAAACACACTAAGAGAGAAGGGGGGGGTTGGGAAAACCCTTCCACCTTAACTAATTGCTGAGGGGAACTGTGTCGGGATGCTGGGGGAATATTGCCTGTGATTGCTGTTGTTTGGCTGTCACTGATTAGGCCACTGGCATATAACGAACACTAAAGATTCCCCTGCTGCCACAGTAGGGCAAGCAGCAGAGATGTGTGTCTGTGTCTGTGTCTGTGTCTGTGTCTGTGTCTGTGTCTGTGTCTGTGTCTGTGTCTGTGTCTGTGTCTGTGTCTGTGTCTGTGTCTGTGTCTGTGTGTGTGTGTGTGTGTGTCTGTGTCTGTGTCTGTGTGTCTGTGTCTGTGTGTGTGTGTGTGTGTGTGTGTGTGTGTGTGTGTGTGTGTGTGTGTGTGTGTGTGTGTGTGTGTGTGTGTGTGTGTGTGCGTGCGTGCGTGCGTGCGTGCGTGCGTGTGCGTGTGTATCTGTCTGTCCCTGGAAACAGTGTGAAGAAACAGATTTACTGTGGTTCCCCCCCTAACAAAAAGCTCCCTAGAAAGGACTTTCCTATATCATGTCAGCCATATTGAGTATGAATACAGAGGTCAAATGATTGTCTTGTTGTATTGTCCCTTCTAGTGTTGCACAGTATACCCACACTTCAATACCTTTTCTATACTAGAACATGAAAAACAGTTCCGTAGAATAATTTGTGTAACTTTAGGTACTCCTGTCAAATGTGTCTCACGGATCAAGTCTGTCAGCGCAGCCAATGTCTCCCTTAATAGGCCAAAAACACTGTGCCTTCTCCACTCAGCCTGTACTGGGAGTCTGATCTCCACTCAGCCTGTACTGGGAGTCTGATCTCCACTCAGCCTGTACTGGGAGTCTGATCTCCACTCAGCCTGTACTGGGAGTCTGATCTCCACTCAGCCTGTACTGGGAGTCTGATCTCCACTCAGCCTGTACTGGGAGTCTGATCTCCACTCAGCCTGTACTGGGAGTCTGATCTCCACTCAGCCTGTACTGGGAGTCTGATCTCCACTCAGCCTGTACTGGGAGTCTGATCTCCACTCAGCCTGTACTGGGAGTCTGATCTCCACTCAGCCTGTACTGGGAGTCTGATCTCCACTCAGCCTGTACTGGGAGTCTGATCTCCACTCAGCCTGTACTGGGAGTCTGATCAGCCTCCACTCAGCCTGTACTGGGAGTCTGATCTCCACTCAGCCTGTACTGGGAGTCTGATCTCCACTCAGCCTGTACTGGGAGTCTGATCTCCACTCAGCCTGTACTGGGAGTCTGATCTCCACTCAGCCTGTACTGGGAGTCTGATCTCCACTCAGCCTGTACTGGGAGTCAGCCTGTACTGGGAGTCTCCACTCAGCCTGTACTGGGAGTCTGACCTCCACTCAGCCTGTACTGGGAGTCTGATCTCCACTCAGCCTGTACTGGGAGTCTGATCTCCACTCAGCCTGTACTGGGAGTCTGATCAGCCTGTCTGGGAGTCTGATCTCCACTCAGCCTGTACTGGGAGTCTGATCTCCACTCAGCCTGTACTGGGAGTCTGATCTCCACTCAGCCTGTACTGGGAGTCTGTCCTGCATCATGTCAGATCTCCACTCAGCCTGTACTGGGAGTCTGTCCTGCATCATGTCTGATCTCCACTCAGCCTGTACTGGGAGTCAGATCTCCACTCAGCCTGTACTGGGATTCTGGACTGTATCATGTCAGATCTCTACTCAGCCTGTACTGGGAGTCTGATCTCCACTCAGCCTGTACTGGGAGTCTGATCTCCACTCAGCCTGTACTGGGAGTCTGATCTCCACTCAGCCTGTACTGGGAGTCAGATCTCCACTCAGCCTGCACTGGGAGTCTGTCCTGTATCATGTCTGATCTCCACTCAGCCTGTACTGGGAGTCAGATCTCCACTCAGCCTGTACTGGGATTCTGGACTGTATCATGTCAGATCTCTACTCAGCCTGTACTGGGAGTCTGATCTCCACTCAGCCTGTACTGGGAGTCTGATCTCCACTCAGCCTGTACTGGGAGTCTGATCTCCACTCAGCCTGTACTGGGAGTCTGATCTCCACTCAGCCTGTACTGGGAGTCTGATCTCCACTCAGCCTGTACTGGGAGTCTGATCTCCACTCAGCCTGTACTGGGAGTCTGATCTCCACTCAGCCTGTACTGGGAGTCTGATCTCCACTCAGCCTGCACTGGGAGTCTGTCCTGTATCATGTTAGATCTCCACTCAGCCTGCACTGGGAGTCTGGACTGTATCATGTCAGATCTCCACTCAGCCTGTACTGGGAGTCTGGACTGTATCATGTTAGATCTCCACTCAGCCTGCACTGGGAGTCTGGACTGTATCATGTTAGATCTCCACTCAGCCTGTACTGGGAGTCTGATCTCCACTCAGCCTGTACTGGGAGTCTGATCTCCACTCAGCCTGTACTGGGAGTCTGATCTCCACTCAGCCTGTACTGGGAGTCTGACCTCCACTCAGCCTGTACTGGGAGTCTGACCTCCACTCAGCCTGTACTGGGAGTCTGATCTCCACTCAGCCTGTACTGGGAGTCTGATCTCCACTCAGCCTGTACTGGGAGTCTGATCTCCACTCAGCCTGTACTGGGAGTCTGATCTCCACTCAGCCTGTACTGGGAGTCTGATCTCCACTCAGCCTGTACTGGGAGTCTGATCTCCACTCAGCCTGTACTGGGAGTCTGATCTCCACTCAGCCTGTACTGGGAGTCTGATCTCCACTCAGCCTGTACTGGGAGTCTGTCCTGCATCATGTCAGATCTCCACTCAGCCTGTACTGGGAGTCTGTCCTGCATCATGTCAGATCTCCACTCAGCCTGCACTGGGAGTCTGTCCTGCATCATGTCTGATCTCCACTCAGCCTGTACTGGGAGTCAGATCTCCACTCAGCCTGTACTGGGATTCTGGACTGTATCATGTCAGATCTCTACTCAGCCTGTACTGGGAGTCTGATCTCCACTCAGCCTGTACTGGGAGTCTGATCTCCACTCAGCCTGTACTGGGAGTCTGATCTCCACTCAGCCTGTACTGGGAGTCAGATCTCCACTCAGCCTGCACTGGGAGTCAGATCTCCACTCAGCCTGCACTGGGAGTCTGTCCTGTATCATGTTAGATCTCCACTCAGCCTGTACTGGGAGTCTGTCCTGCATCATGTTAGATCTCCACTCAGCCTGTTCTGGGAGTCTGTCCTGTATCATGTCAGATCTCCACTCAGCCTGTACTGGTAGTCTGATCTCCACTCAGCCTGTACTGGGAGTCTGGACTGTATCATGTCAGATCTCTACTCAGCCTGTACTGGGAGTCTGGACTGTATCATGTTAGATCTCCACTCAGCCTGTACTGGGAGTCGGTCCTGCATCATGTCTGATCTCCACTCAGCCTGTTCTGGGAGTCTGGACTGCATCATGTCAGATCTCCACTCAGCCTGTACTGGGAGTCTGGACTGTATCATGTCAGATCTCTACTCAGCCTGTACTGGGAGTCAGATCTCCACTCAGCCTGTACTGGGAGTCGGTCCTGCATCATGTCTGATCTCCACTCAGCCTGTACTAGGAGTCTGATCTCCACTCAGCCTGTACTGGGAGTCTGTCCTGCATCATGTTAGATCTCCACTCAGCCTGTACTGGGAGTCTGATCTCCACTCAGCCTGTACTGGTAGTCTGATCTCCACTCAGCCTGTACTGGGAGTCTGTCCTGCATCATGTTAGATCTCCACTCAGCCTGTACTGGGAGTCTGATCTCCACTCAGCCTGTACTGGTAGTCTGATCTCCACTCAGTCTGTACTGGGAGTCTGGACTCTATCATGTTAGATCTCCACTCAGCCTGTACTGGTAGTCTGATCTCCACTCAGTCTGTACTGGGAGTCTGGACTCTATCATGTTAGATCTCCACTCAGCCTGTACTGGGAGTCTGGTCTGTATTGTGTCAGATCTCCACTCAGCCTGCACTGGGAGTCTGGACTGTATCATGTTAGATCTCCACTCAGCCTGTACTGCGAGTCTGGACTGTATCATGTCAGATCTCCTCTCAGCCTGTACTGGGAGTCTGTCCTGTATCATGTTAGATCTCCACTCAGCCTGCACTGGGAGTCTGTCCTGTATCATGTTAGATCTCCACTCAGCCTGCACTGGGATTCTGGACTGTATCATGTTAGATCTCCACTCAGCCTGCACTGGGAGTCTGGACTGTATCATGTTAGATCTCCACTCAGCCTGTACTGGGAGTCTGGACTGTATCATGTCAGATCTCCACTCAGCCTGTACTGGGAGTCTGGACTGTATCATGTTAGATCTCCACTCAGCCTGCACTGGGAGTCTGGACTGTATCATGTTAGATCTCCACTCAGCCTGCACTGGGAGTCTGGACTGTATCATGTTAGATCTCCACTCAGCCTGCACAGAAGTTAACACACTTGAATCATGTGACACGGCATGTAGGAACTGTTAAATGACTTATTACTATACCCAGACAGGCTAGAAAATTTTACAATGCTAGAAGATACCGGTGACTTCCAGCTTTGTAGACTAACTTTCCTTGCTTACAGCTGAAGCCAACATCCATTCACTAGGTAGAACAGCCAATAGAAACTAACTCTGTTGACAGTCCAAATATCTTGGCCACAGCAACACCATGGGACTCTGGGTGGATCACAGGAAGGTAGGGAGATAAACAGTGTCCAGCCGAAGACAACTGTTCTGGCTCAGTCATCAGATGTCTCTTTCACACTTTAGGGCCAACCCAAACCATACTGTTCTGGCTCAGTCATCAGATGTCTCTTTCACACTTTAGGGCCAACCCAAACCATACTGTTCTGGCTCAGTCATCAGATGTCTCTTTCACACTTTAGGGCCAATCCAAACCATACTGTTCTGGCTCAGACATCAGATGTCTCTTTCACACTTTAGAGCCAACCCAAACCATACTGTTCTGGCTCAGTCATCAGATGTCTCTTTCACACTTTAGGGCCAACCCAAACCATACTGTTCTGGCTCAGTCATCAGATGTCTCTTTCACACTTTAGGACCAACCCAAACCATACTGTGCTGGCTCAGATCTTTACACATTTTCCTTTTCATACCGGTTCCAGCAACTATAGTGGACACACAAACAGACCAGCTCCTTACAGCATGGTTTGACTCAGTAATGGTGAAAAACCCATTACAGGAGGGTATGTCTCCATGAACAGGGTTGGAGTTAAACCTACAGGAGGGTATGTCTCCATGAACAGGGTTGGAGTTAAACCTACAGGAGGGTATGTCTCCATGAACAGGGTTGGAGTTAAAACCTACTGGACTGTAACTCTCCAGGAACAGGGTTGGAGTTAAACCCTACAGGAGGGTATCTCTCCAGGAAAAGGGTTGGAGTTAAACCCTACAGGAGGGTATCTCTCCAGGAACAGGGTTGGAGTTAAACCCTACAGCAGGGTATCTCTCCAGGAACAGGGTTGGAGTTAAAACCTACTGGACTGTAACTCTCCAGGAACAGGGTTGGAGTTAAACCCTACAGCAGGGTATCTCTCCATGAACAGGGTTGGAGTTAAAACCTACTGGACTGTAACTCTCCAGGAACAGGGTTGGAGTTAAACCCTACAGGAGGGTATCTCTCCAGGAAAAGGGTTGGAGTTAAACCCTACAGGAGGGTATCTCTCCAGGTACAGGGTTGGAGTTAAACCCTACAGCAGGGTATCTCTCCAAGAACAGGGTTGGAGTTAAACCCTACTGGACTGTAACTCTCCAAGAGCAGGGTTGGAGTTAAACCCTACAGGAGGGTATCTCTCCAAGAACAGGGTTGGAGTTAAACCCTACAGGAAGGTATGTCTCCATGAACAGGGTTGGAGTTAAACCCTACAGCACGGTAACTCTCCAGGAACAGGGTTGGAGTTAAAACCTACAGCACGGTAACTCTCCAGGAACAGGGTTGGGGTTAAACCTACTATATGGAACGTACACAAACCTCAGTATTTTACAACTTCCTGCATGTGCAATACCGTGGACCACAATCCAGTTCATCTCTCTCGCCCCCTCTCAGATTGCCATCTTGGAAGGAGAGATACCAAACGACTGGTTTCCAAATCACTGGAGAATCTCCTCAGGAAATGAGGAAATCAAAATTCCAAAGGACAGCTCAAAGGAAATCTCTCTCCCCTGATCTGATTTGACCTAGTTTGGAGGTTGAGCTCAAAAACGTGACGGCCAAAATAAGCCACTGTGTTCGTTCAGTCCCAGGTCCCTCTTATTACATAGGACACGTTCCTGGGGCAGTGGCGCTCTCTGTGTTCGTTCAGTCCCAGGTCCCTCTCATTACATAGGACACGTTCCTGGGGCAGTGGCGCTCTCTGTGTTCGTTCAGTCCCAGGTCCCTCTCATTACATAGGACACGTTCCTGGGGCAGTGGCGATCTCTGTGTTCGTTCAGTCCCAGGTCCCTCTCATTACATAGGACACGTTCCTGGGGCAGTGGCGCTCTCTGTGTTCGTTCAGTCCCAGGTCCCTCTCATTACATAGGACACGTTCCTGGGGCAGTGGCGCTCTCTGTGTTCGTTCAGTCCCAGGTCCCTCTCATTACATAGGACACATTCCTGGGGCAGTGGCGCTCTCTGGGGTCTTGTTGGACAGAAATCGTATGTACCTTGATACCACTGCCTGTACCCACCTAGAGGGGTACTGAGTGTGTAGTATACCCCAATCCAACCCAGAGGAGCACAGTCTCTCTCTCTCAGCACCACAACACCTGTCTAATGCTCTGATAGGCTTTACTGTAACCATATCAGACACATGGAAACTCCACGGATTGTGTTCCCTACAAGAGGGCAACAGCTGTGTGCTGACTGGGTGAATACTGTGTGTAGCCACATAGTTATGAAAAGAGATGTGAATACAGCACATACTTGTACTGTTGTGTGTGTAGTGAGGATGTGTAGTGAGGATGTGTAGTGAGGATGTGTAGTGAGGATGTGTAGTGAGGATGTGTAGTGAGGATGTGTAGTGAGGATGTGTAGTGAGGATGTGTAATGAGGATGTGTAGTGAGGATGTGTAGTGAGGATGTGTAGTGAGGATGTGTAGTGAGGATGTGTAGTGAGGATGTGTAGTGAGGATGTGTAGTGAGGATGTGTAGTGAGGATGTGTAGTGAGGATGTGTAGTGAGGATGTGTAGTGAGGATGTGTAGTGAGGATGTGTGGTAATGTGTAGTAATCAGTGTGTATAGTGAGGATGTGTAGTGAGGATGTGTAGTAAGGATGTGTAGTAATGTGTAGTATCAGTAAGTGTGTAGTAAGGATGTTTAGTAATGTGTAGTAATCAGTGTGTGTAGTGAGGATGTGTAGTAATGTGTAGTATCAGTAAGTGTGCAGTGGGGATGTGTAGTAATGTGTAGTATCAGTAAGTGTGTAGGGAGGATGTGTAGTAATGTGTAGTATCAGTAAGTGTGTAGGGAGGATGTGTAGTAATGTGTAGTAATCATTAAGTGTGTAGTGAGGATGTGTAGTAATCAGTAAGTGTCTAGGGAGGATGTGTAGGGAGGATGTGTAGTAATGTGTAGTAACCAGTAAGTGTGTAGGGAGGATGTGTAGTAATCAGTAAGTGTCTAGGGAGGATGTGTAGGGAGGATGTGTAGTAATCAGTAAGTGTCTAGGGAGGATATGTAGGGAGGATGTGTAGTAATGTGTAGTAACCAGTAAGTGTGTAGGGAGGATGTGTAGTAATCAGTAAGTGTCTAGGGAGGATGTGTAGGGAGGATGTGTAGTAATGTGTAGTAATCAGTACGTGTTCCAGGAATAGACTCCTTTCATTATGCTGCTTTGTGTTTCTCCTCCATGTGTGCATCGGGGGAAGGGCATCCTATTCCCTACATACATAGTGCACCCCTATCGACCCTAGTCAAAATTAGTGCACTTTAAAGGGCATAGGGTTCCATTTGGGACTGAACCATTATCTTTTCCATTGAACCAGCAGCACCCATCTGGTCTTTCAGAGTTCCATTAGACCTGATTACCCTCTTCCTCTCCCTTTCCCCCCTTACTCCTACTGTCCCATCTTATCTCCAAAATGCAATGTAACCACAGTGAGCCCTGGTCCTGTCTGTCTGTCTGTCATCCCCCTCTACCTCATGGCTTGTGCAGAAGGGGAGAGTAGAGAGCATCCATCCACCCCAGCTAAAAGCATAGCTAATGTCCAGTTCAGTACCCCTCCCCACCAAAAGACATGTCTCTATAGAATTGCCTAAACCAATCAGGGAGCCTAGTGTCCAGCATGCTTCACTTCATGGTGAAACACAATGCATTTAAACAGATACATAGATAGACTCACTCACAGCACACTATTAGCTACAGGTCTATTGATATGGGATCTCATTTACCAGAGCGGTTGTCTGCCTGAACAGGTGATTTATAAAGAGACTGGTCATTTCTCTTTAATCTCCACATCTCACTGGATCTCTTCATCTCACTGGATCTCTTCAGTGGTGCAGCTATAGACTCCCTGTTCCCTCCCCTTCACATATTTTGGAAGAGAGGCCCAGTCCAACACATGCAAGCATCCACGCACACAGACAGACGCACACCCCCTGACAAGACCCCCTTTACAAGGCAGAACAACAGCAGTGAGTTGTAAAGGAATGCCAGTCAGTCAGTCAGTCAGCCAGTCAGTCAGTCAGTCAGTCAGTTAGTCAGTCAGTCAGTCAGTGATGCAGACAACGTGGCACTGGGCACGGAGCCCAAAACACAGCCTCCTCCTTACCTACAGCCCACTGACCTTCAGGCTGACCTGGGTCACCTCTCGTAGCCACACACTTCCCTTTACTTCACTCTGTCATTCAGCACCGGACCGGACAGAACCACCATGATGATATCATCAGTTATGGACCACACAGAGACACAATGGACTCAGTCTCAACCTGACCTGGTGAGGAGGTGGTAGGGAGGAGGAGAAGGAAGGGGAACAGGCTCTGTGTTTGTCTGGGGAGGTGTGGGACAGTGAATGGGTGGATGGCAGGAGAACACAGAAGCTGTGTGACGAGTCAGTGGGATGATCACAGATCCTCTGTGTGTAGATCAGAGTATGTCAGAGGAGAAAAGAGTGTAGCGTGCCCATTTTGGAGTGACTTTCCCAAAGGCAGGAGTGTCGGACATCTCGCCCGCTACAGTACAGCTCCATTACCACTCCAGTATCGCTCCATTACCACTACAGTACAGCTCCATTACCACTCCAGTACAGCTCCATTACCACTACAGTCCAGCTCCATTACCACTCCAGTACAGCTCCATTACCACTACAGTCCAGCTCCATTACCGCTCCATTACCGCTCCAGTACAGCTCCATTACCGCTCCAGTACAGCTCCATTACCACTCCAGTACAGCTCCATTACCACTCCAGTACAGCTCCATTACCACTCCAGTCCAGCTCCATTACCACTACAGTCCAGCTCCATTACCGCTCCATTACCACTACAGTACAGCTCCATTACCACTACAGTCCAGCTCCATTACCGCTCCATTACCGCTCCAGTACAGCTCCATTACCGCTCCAGTACAGCTCCATTACCACTCCAGTACAGCTCCATTACCACTCCAGTACAGCTCCATTACCACTCCAGTACAGCTCCATTACCACTACAGTCCAGCTCCATTACCGCTCCATTACCACTACAGTACAGCTCCATTACCGCTCCATTACCACTACAGTACAGCTCCAGTACCGCTCCATTACCTCTACAGTACAGCTCCGTTACCACTCCAGTACAGCTCCATTACCACTACAGTACAGCTCCATTACCACTCCAGTACAGCTCCATTACCACTACATTACTGCTTCAGTACAGCTCCATTACCACTACAGTACCACTCCATTACAGCTCCATTACCACTCCAGTACCGCTCCATTACCGCTTACAGTACAGCTCCATTGCCGCTACAGTACAGCTCCATTACCACTCCAGTACAGCTCCATTACCGCTCCATTACCAGTACAGTCCAGCTCCATTACAGCTCCATTACCACTACAGTCCAGCTCCATTACCGCTCCATTACCACTACAGTACAGCTCCATTACCACTCCAGTACAGCTCCATTACCACTACAGTACAGCTCCATTACCACTCCAGTACAGCTCCATTACCGCTACATTACTGCTTCAGTACAGCTCCATTACCACTACAGTACCTCTCCATTACAGCTCCATTACCACTCCAGTACCGCTCCATTACCACTCCATTACCGCTACAGTACAGCTTCATTACCACTACAGTACAGCTCCATTACCACTCCATTACCGCTCCATTACCACTCACTTCACGAGCTCAGTCCATGCCCAGCCCAGCATGCATTTGTAGTCTACGTGTGTGATGCTACGGCCCATTGCTTTAGCTACTGTCACGGAGTTCACTAAATATTATCATAAAGAAACTGATAAAAACACACAGGTGAAAAATCAAGGTGACTTACAAAGATGAGGACCAAGAGAAAGAGAGGATGTGTGGTGGTATAGTGTCCACAATTAAAGAAGAGAGGGAGTGTGATGATGTAGTGTCCACAACTAAAGAAGAGAGGGAGTGTGATGATGTAGTGTCCACAACTAAAGAAGAGAGGAAGTGTGATGATATAGTGTCACAACAGTGTCCAACTAAAGAAGAGAGGGAGTGTGGTGATGTAGTGTCCACAACTAAAGAAGAGAGGGAGTGTGGTGATGTAGTGTCCACAACTAAAGAAGAGAGGGAGTGTGGTGATGTAGTGTCCACAACTAAAGAAGAGAGGGAGTGTGGTGATGTAGTGTCCACAACTAAAGAAGAGAGGGAGTGTGGTGATGTAGTGTCCACAACTAAAGAAGAGAGGGAGTGTGGTGATGTAGTGTCCACAACTAAAGAAGAGAGGGAGTGTGGTGATGTAGTGTCCACAACTAAAGAAGAGAGGGAGTGTGGTGATGTAGTGTGTGTGTGAGTGTCCACAACTAAAGAAGAGAGGGAGTGTGGTGATGTAGTGTCCACAACTAAAAGAAGAGAGGGAGTGTGTGATGATCCACAACTAAAGAAGAGAGGGAGTGTGGTGATGTAGTGTCCACAACTAAAGAAGAGAGGTGAGTGTGGTGATGTAGTGTCCACAACTAAAGAAGAGAGGGAGTGTGGTGATGTAGTGTCCACAACTAAAGAAGAGAGGGAGTGTGGTGATGTAGTGTCCACAACTAAAGAAGAGAGGGAGTGTGGTGATGTAGTGTCCACAACTAAAGAAGAGAGGGAGTGTGGTGATGTAGTGTCCACAACTAAAGTCCACAACTAAAGAAGAGGGAGTGTGGTGATGTAGTGTCCACAACTAAAGAAGAGAGGGAGTGTGGTGATGTAGTGTCCACAACTAAAGAGAGAGAGTGATGAGTGTCCACAACTGGTGATGTGAGTGTCCACAACTAAAGAAGAGAGAGAGAGTGTGGTGATGTAGTGTCCACAACTAAAGAAGAGAGGGAGTGTGGTGATGTAGTGTCCACAACTAAAGAAGAGAGGAGTGTGGTGATGTAGTGTCCACAACTAAAGAAGAGAGGGAGTGTGGTGATGTAGTGTACTAAAGAAGAGAGGGAGTGTGGTGATGTAGTGTCCACAACTAAAGAAGAGAGGGAGTGTGGTGATGTAGTGTCCACAACTAAAGAATCATTGTGGAATCTGAAAAGACATCCTGAAAGCATGATGGTGTACTTACTACGTGCTCATGCAAAAAGAAAGGAACGAGGTGGGTAGTTAACTATAACATTTCCCTTCTATTATCTATAAAATAGGCCATTATTGATTTAGGCCCAGTAGGCCTGGCATTACCTCTTTCAAGAAGCTTTCTGTTTTGATAGGGATATTTTACCTCAAATCCTTTACGCCGACTGACAAAAACAACTCTGCATCTCTGCCCAGCCTGGCAAGAGCAGCCCGAAGGTGTTATCATCCCCAGTGGCTGCCAGGTCTGAGAGGACGTTCTCCACTGCTGCCCTGCTCTCCAGACACCATCACATGGGCCTGAAGCCACAGACTCTGGCCAAACTCATGTTTCTAAAGATACATTTAAAGGCACTGTAGATGGAGCACAATAAGGCATTTATTTCATTTGTAAATAATTAGTAAGTCACAGTCTATATGTGTAATATATAGAATACAACTAAACGTTGTTTAAATGCTGAGTGCTTAATGTCCCTGCCAGCTTAGTGTCACACTCCCAAATGCTTCCCTATGTATTTCTTTGTAGCCATAGCCTTGAAATAATTGAAATAATATAGCCTAAATAATTAATTTTGGTTCCTTCTTTGTCTCCCTGTCTGTCTCCTGACCTATTTAGAGTGGTTATATGCTGTTTAATATGACATGTGGTCTATTTGAAATGATGAGCACTTCTTACATTCACCTTTTCATTTTTTTCATTATAATAATTTTCATTCAAATCATATGGTTTGGTTTCAATACTTTAAAACCGAATGGTAGGTGCAGGTAAATAGGACCTACCATTCAGAAAAAAATAGTTAAATTGTGAGTTTAATGAATGGAGTGAATTTGGAGCAGCAGTATTTTCCTGTGAGCGAGGAGAGGTGTTTAGCGGAGCGGATGGAAAGGACGTGAAGAGCACAAGCACCTCTCCATGAGGAGCTGGATGTCAGACCGCTCAACTCTGTTCACATGCTCTGCTTTAGAAGAACAGCCAGAACAATGACATTCCTTCAACAAGGACAGTTCCGTATCCTTGGCTCTAGGGGCTTTCTTTTTCTCAGTCCCAGGAACAACTCCTAGCCTGGTCCCAGACTTGTTTATGCTGTAGAACCGTAGGAGACCATGAGACGATAGGAGCCGACTATATAGCACAAACAGATCTGGGACCAGGCTATCAGTTCTGACCAAAACTAAAGCAGAGCTGAATTCCTCCTGACAAAACACCACCACCACTGTCCAAAGAACACCTACAGACCATGTTATTCTGTGGAATCATCTGCTGCCCTGGTATAACGGAGCAGGACCTGAACTATCCACCGTTCTACAACCTGGTCATAAACGCCTGGATGCTAACTGAACCTTTCACCTTTTATTAGCCTACCTAGATATTAGCTTACCTTTCACCTTTTATTAGCCAACCTAGATATTAGCCTACCTTTCACCTTTTATTAGCCTACCTAGATATTAGCCTACCTAGATATTAACCTACCTTTCACCTTTTATTAGCCTACCTAGATATTAGCCTACCTTTCATATTTTATTAGCCTACCTAGATATTAGCCTACCTTTCATCTTTTATTAGCCTACCTAGATATTAACCTACCTTTCACCTTTTATTAGCCAACCTAGATATTAGCCTACCTTTCACCTTTTATTAGCCTACCTATATATTAGCCTACCTAGTTATTAACCTACCTTTCACCTTTTATTAGCCTACCTAGATATTAGCCTACCTTTCATCTTTTATTAGCCTACCTAGATATTAGCCTACCTTTCACCTTTTATTAGCCTACCAAGATATTAGCCTACCTTTCACCTTTTATTAGCCTACCTAGATATTAGCCTACCTAGATATTAGCCTACCAAGATATTGGCCTACCTTTCACCTTTTATTAGCCTACCTAGATATTAGTCTACCTTTCACCTTTTATTAGCCTACTAAGATATTAGCCTACCTAGATATTAGCCTACCTTTCATCTTTTATTAGCCTATCTAGATATTAGCCTACCTTTCACCTTTTATTAGCCTACCTAGATATTAGCCTACCTAGATATTAGCCTACCTTTTATCTTTTATTAGCCTACCTAGATATTAGCCTACCTTTCACCTTTTATTAGCCTAGCCCTTTCAGACAGTATTTATTAGCTACCAAGATATTACAGGATAGATAGTATTGTATTAGCCTACCTAGTATTAGCCTACCTAGATATTAGCCTACCTTTCATCTTTTATTAGCCTACCTAGATATTAGCCTACCTTTCACCTTATTATTAGTCTACCTTATTAGTATTTCACCTTTTATTAGCCTACCAAGATATTAGCCTACCAATATATTAGCCTACCTTTCTATTGAGATATTAGCCTACCTTTCACCTTTATTATTAGCTCTACCAAGATATTAGCCTACCAAGATATTAGCCTACCTTTCATCTTTTTTACCTAGATAGCCTACCTATTGTATTGTATTAGTCTAGCCTCCATTCTTCATCACTTTTATTAGCCTACCAGATATTAGCCTATTGTATTGTATTGTATTCATCTTTTATTAGCCTACCTAGATATTAGTACAGGTCCATTCTTCATACAGTACCTTTCAGTGCTCATAACAGGATAGTAATGTATTGTATTGAGTAGCAGGTCCATTCTTCATACAGTATTTCAGTGCTCATAACAGATAGTATTGTATTGTATTGTATTGAGTAACAGGTCCATCCTTCATCAGACAGTATTTCAGTGCTCATAACAGGATAGTATTGTATTGTATTGTATTGTATTGTATTGTATTGTATTGTATTGAGTAACAGGTCCATCCTTCATCAGACAGTATTTCAGTGCTCATAACAGGAGTAGTATTGTATTGTATTGAGTAGCAGGTCCATTCTTCATCAGACAGTATTTCAGTGCTCATAACAGGATTGTAGTATTGTATTGTATTGAGTAGCAGGTCCATTCTTCATCAGACAGTATTTCAGTGCTCATAACAGGAATATTGTAATTGTATTGTATTGAGTAGCAGGTCCATTCTTCATCAGACAGTATTTCAGTGCTCATAACAGGATAGTATTGTATTGTATTGTATTGTATTGAGTAGCAGGTCCATTCTTCATCACAGTATTTCAGTGCTCATAACAGGATAGTATTGTATTGTATTGAGTAGCAGGTCCATTCTTCATCACAGTAGCAGGTCCATTCTTCATCACAGTAGTTCAGTGCTCATAACAGGATAGTATTGTATTGTATTGAGTAGCAGGTCCATTCTTCATCAGACAGTATTTCAGTGCTCATAACAGAATATTGTATTGTATTGTATTGAGTAACAGGTCCATTCTTCATCAGACAGTATTTCAGTGCTCATAACAGATAGTATTGTATTGTATTGTATTGTATTGTATTGAGTAGTAACAGGTCCATTCTTCATCAGACAGTATTTCAGTGCTCATAACAGGATAGTATTGTATTGTATTGTACTGAGTAGCAGGTCCATTCTTCATCAGACAGTATTTCAGTGCTCTGACAGGATAGTATTGTATTGTATTGTATTGTATTGTATTGAGTAGCAGGTCCATTCTTCATCAGACAGTATTTCAGTGCTCCTGACAGATAGTATTGTATTGTATTGTATTGTATTGAGTAGCAGGTCCATTCTTCATCAGACAGTATTTCAGTGCTCATAACAGGATAGTATTGTATTGTATTGTATTGAGTAGCAGGTCCATTCTTCATCACAGTATTTCAGTGCTCATAACAGAGTATTGTATTGTATTGTATTGTATTGTATTGTATTGTATTGAGTAGCAGGTCCATTCTTCATCACAGTATTTCAGTGCTCATAACAGGATAGTAGTATTGTATTGTATTGTATTGTATTGTATTGTATTGAGTAGCAGGTCCATTCTTCATCAGACAGTATTTCAGTGCTCATAACAGATAGTATTGTATTGTATTGTATTGAGTAGCAGGTCCATTCTTCATCACAGTATTTCAGTGCTCATAACAGAATAGTATTGTATTGTATTGTATTGTATTGAGTAGCAGGTCCATTCTTCATCACAGTATTTCAGTGCTCATAACAGGATAGTATTGTATTGTATTGTATTGAGTAGCAGGTCCATTCTTCATCAGACAGTATTTCAGTGCTCATAACAGGATAGTATTGTATTGTATTGAGTAGCAGGTCCATTCTTCATCACAGTATTTCAGTGCTCATAACAGAATAGTATTGTATTGTATTGTATTGTATTGAGTAGCAGGTCCATTCTTCATCACAGTATTTCAGTGCTCATAACAGGATAGTATTGTATTGTATTGTATTGAGTAGCAGGTCCATTCTTCATCACAGTATTTCAGTGCTCATAACAGGATAGTATTGTATTGTATTGTATTGTATTGTATTGAGTAGCAGGTCCATTCTTCATCAGACAGTATTTCAGTGCTCATAACAGGATAGTATTGTATTGTACTGAGTAGCAGGTCCATTCTTCATCACAGTATTTCAGTGCTCATAACAGAATAGTATTGTATTGTACTGAGTAGCAGGTCCATTCTTCATCACAGTATTTCAATGCTCATAACAGGATAGTATTGTATTGTATTGTATTGTATTGAGTAGCAGGTCCATTCTTCATCAGACAGTATTTCAGTGCTCATAACAGGATAATATTGTATTGTATTGTATTGTATTGTATTGTATTGTATTGTATTGAGTAGCAGGTCCATTCTTCATCACAGTATTTCAGTGCTCATAACAGAATAGTATTGTATTGTATTGAGTAGCAGGTCCATTCTTCATCACAGTATTTCAGTGCTCATAACAGAATAGTATTGTATTGTATTGAGTAGCAGGTCCATTCTTCATCACAGTATTTCAGTGCTCATAACAGGATAGTATTGTATTGTATTGTATTGTATTGTATTGTATTGAGTAGCAGGTCCATTCTTCATCAGACAGTATTTCAGTGCTCATAACAGGATAGTATTGTATTGTACTGAGTAGCAGGTCCATTCTTCATCACAGTATTTCAGTGCTCATAACAGAATAGTATTGTATTGATCTGACTTAGATGCATTATCTCCAGCCTGGCAGATGTTATTACTGCAGCAATGAAAATGGATTGTGTGTGTGTGTGTGTGTGTGTGTGTGTGTGTGTGTGTGTGTGTGTGTGTGTGTGTGTGTGTGTGTGTGTGTGTGTGTGTGTGTGTGTGTGTGTGTGTGTGTGTGTGTGTGTGTGTGTGTGTGTGTGTGTGTGTGTGTGTGTGTGTGTGTGTGTGTGTGTGTGTGTGTGTGTGTGTGTGTGTGAAAACAGACACATGCGAACACATGCACACACAAACACGTATGAATGCAATCTCACACACACTTTAAAATTGTACAGAGTTCAATTCTGTATTTGCTTTTAAATGAAAAGTGTACACAAACACACCCCACACAGACGCAATGAATTAAGTGAAATGCTACAGCCAGCTAATAATGACAATAATCACATTGTAACAAATCAAAATGACTAACCTGGGTGAACAATCCTTAAAAGTACATCAGCTCCTGTCTTCCCCCTCTCCTATCCGCTGGGTA
Organism: Oncorhynchus gorbuscha; assembly: GCF_021184085.1. Taxonomy (NCBI): domain Eukaryota; kingdom Metazoa; phylum Chordata; class Actinopteri; order Salmoniformes; family Salmonidae; genus Oncorhynchus; species Oncorhynchus gorbuscha. Next base: position 187,948 of record NW_025745789.1, on the reverse strand, counting down.
CCTCGCTCTCCTCAATCAGCTAGTCCGGCCTGTTAAGCCTAGCGACAGCATGGCCAGCGAAGGAGAGAGGGAGGGAGGCAGCCGGCTCCTCCAGCAGACCAGAAAGAGAGAGAGAGAGAGAGAGAGGTGCTGTCTTTCTACCCTACTGTACCACACAGAACTCACTACGCAGCCTGCCTGCTCCAAGCACGCAGCCAGCCACAGTCCATCTGGAGAGAAACACTTATTCACACACCCTCCTCTCTCTCTTTCCCAACCCCATCCCTCCCTCCCCTCTTGCTCAGTCCCTCTCTCTCTCCTCTGCCGTGGCTATCATTAACATAGAGGCTCCACCCAGTGGCCATCCTCTATTCCTTCTCTTCTTTTTCATTTCTTCTCCTCCGCCTGTCTGTCTCTTCGGCCCACTCGCACTAAAACACACACACTCGCACTGAAACGCACACTCGCACTGAAACACACACACACACTCGCACTGAAACACACACACACTCGCACTGAAACACACACACACTCGCACTGAAACACACACACACTCGCACTGAAACACACACACACTCGCACTGAAACACACACACACTCGCACTGAAACACGCACACTCGCACTGAAACACGCACACTCGCACTGAAACACGCACACTCGCACTGAAACGCACACTCGCACTGAAACGCACACTCGCACTGAAACGCACACTCGCACTGAAACGCACACTCGCACTGAAACGCACACTCGCACTGAAACGCACACTCGCACTGAAACGCACACTCGCACTGAAACGCACACTCGCACTGAAACGCACACTCGCACTGAAACGCACACTCGCACTGAAACGCACACTCGCACTGAAACGCACACTCGCACTGAAACGCACACTCGCACACTGAAACGCACACTCGCACTGAAACGCACACTCGCACTGAAACGCACACTCGCACTGAAACACACACTTGCACTGAAACACACACACTTGCACTGAAACACACACACAGTTCTTCATCTGAGAAGGCAGTGTATTCCGGCATACCAAGCTCAGAGTTGTATTCAGATCTTAACAAGAGACCCTCAGATAAATATGGAGCCTTTCAACACGACAAACCTGACTGTTATGTATGAACATATGTTCCATGATGTCATTACACTGTTACTGACAGTTATCAAAGTACAATCTCCGTAGCTATGACAACCTCCTACTCTGATACTGAGATGAAGAATACATGTACGAATACAAGAGGAATGGTTCTTGAAAGTGAATCCATAATGTCGTTGTCTGACTAGTGACTCTGTGAAGTCATCTCTTACCATCTCTAGAGGGACAGTGGGTGGGCACTAGGCTACATGAGCTCTTGTTATGACTCAGGGTTATGAGTCTGGGCTTCTGTCACCAGTCACAGCTACATACTTCACCGTCTCAGAGAACCAGTACCTCAAAGCCCAGAGTCTCAGAGTCTCAGAGAGCCACTACCTCAAAGCCCAGAGTCTCAGAGAGCCACTACCTCAAAGCCCAGAGTCAGAGAGCCACTACCTCAAAGCCCAGAGTCAGAGAACCACTACCTCAAAGCCCAGAGCCACTACCTCAAAGCCCAGAGCCAGCCACTACCTCAAAGCCCAGAGTCTCAGAGAGCCACTACCTCAAAGCCCAGAGACTGAGAGAGCCACTACCTCAAAGCCCAGAGACTGAGAGCCACTACCTCAAAGCCCAGAGACTGAGAGCCACTAACTCAAAGCCCAGAGTCTGAGAACCACTACCTCAAAGCCCAGAGACTGAGAGCCACTACCTCAAAGCCCAGAGACTGAGAGCCACTACCTCAAAGCCCAGAGACTGAGAGCCACTACCTCAAAGCCCAGAGTCTCAGAGAGCCACTAACTCAAAGCCCAGAGTCTCAGAGAGCCACTAACTCAAAGCCCAGAGTCTCAGAGAGCCACTAACTCAAAGCCCAGAGTCTGAGAGCCACTACCTCAAAGCCCAGAGTCTGAGAGCCACTACCTCAAAGCCCAGAGTCTGAGAGCCACTAACTCAAAGCCCAGAGTCTGAGAACCTCAAAGCCCAGAGTCTGAGAGCCACTACCTCAAAGCCCAGAGTCTGAGAGCCACTACCTCAAAGCCCAGAGTCTGAGAGCCACTACCTCAAAGCCCAGAGTCTCAGAGAGCCACTACCTCAAAGCCCAGAGTCTGAGAGCCACTACCTCAAAGCCCAGAGTCTCAGAGAGCCACTACCTCAAAGCCCAGAGACAGAGTACCTCAAAGCCCAGAGAGCCACTAACTCAAAGCCCAGAGTCTGAGAGCCACTACCTCAAAGCCCAGAGTCTCATGAGAGCCACTTCCCTCAAAGCCCAGAGAGAGAGCCTCTTCCTCCCCTCAAAGCCTCAGAGTTCCTGCTCCCAGAGAGCCACTCCCCTCAAAGCCCAGAGTCTGAGAGCCACTCCCCTCAAAGCCCAGAGTTCACCGTGCTGTGTTTGAGAGCCCTGTCTGTCGTGTTTCCCTCAGAGCCAGGTGTCTCAGAGAGCCACTCAAGTGCCTCAAAGCCCAGAGTCTCCAGTCTGTTCTCGTCATTACGAGTGGAAATTGTGTTTTTTGATGTATTTTACTTTACTGGATTAAAAGCCCAGAGTCTGAGAGCCACTAACTCAAAGCCCAGATGGTCTGAGAGCCACTACTCCAGAGTTCAGAAGCCCAGAGTCTGAGAGCCACTGAAACTCCGCCCAGAGAGCCCAGGACAGTAGCCCAGAGTCTTCGTCTCGTGTCACCAGCTCAAAGTTCCCAGAGTCTCAGAGAGCCACTAACTAAGCCCAGAGTCTCAGCCCACTAACTCAAAGCCACCCTAGTGCCACTAACTCAAAGCCCAGAGTCTCAGAGAGCCACTACTCTCAAAGCCCAGAGTCTCTGGGAGAGCGCTGAGTGTACTAACAATTATCTGAACTTCAAAGCCCAGAGATAAGGGTTTTGAGCCAGTTTTTGGGAAACTTGGTCCCTGTCTTCCCTATGTCAAGCCCAGAGTCTCAGAGAGCCACTAACTCAAAGCCCAGAGTCTGGAGAGCCACTAACTCAAAGCCCAGAGTTCCATCCAGCGTGGATTCTTTGAGCCACTAATTCGCATTCAAAGCCCAGAGCTCATAGAAGAGAGCCACTAACTGTGTCTCCCCTCTCTCACTAAGCCCAGAGTCAGGTGTTGAGCCACTAACTCAAGGAGCCCAGAGAACGGAGAATCCCAAGCCTCTGTCTCAGAGAGCCGCTGGTCTTTGTCATTTCTCAAAGCCCAGAGCTCATCAGCAGCGGAGCCACTAACTCAAAGCCCAGAGTCAAGAGAGCCACTACCGGTCCAAAGCCCAGATCGGCAGAGAGCCACTACCTCAAAGCCCAGAGTCTGGAGAGCCACTAACTCAAAGCCCAGACAGTTAGAGAGCCACTACCTCAAGCCCAGCCTCTGGAGAGTCCTCTCCCCAGTATATTATGTGAAACACTACCTTTAACCCTCACTGTATCTGGTAACCATAGAGACCATTTCTTTTTGATTTTTTGTTCACCTTTTACAGCCCTGTTGTTTTGGGTCATCCCTGGCTAGTGTGTCATAAGCCTTCTTTTGAGTCTAGTAAGCTACTTAACTCAAAGTTTCTTGTCATGTGAAGTGTTTAATGTCTGCTATTTCTCCTGTTTGTTCTGTCCCCTCTTCTCAGGAGGAACCTGGTGATTTGACTGAAGCCAGTGCCGGAGGAATATCAGTCTGCCACGGTCTTCAGTCGGACAGAGCCACTAACTCAACCGCCCAGAGTCTCTGAGAGCCACTAACTCAAAGCCCAGTTTATTGTTGAGAGTCTCTCAAAGCCCAGGCGAGAGCCACTAACTCAAAGCCCAGAGTCTGAGAGCCACTAACTATGCGCCCAGAGTCCGAGGGCCACTACTGTCTGAGAGACAAAGCAGCACTCAGCCAGTCAAAGCCCTAGTCTGAGAGCCTTCAGTGGGCTCACTCTGACAAAGCCCATCCCGGCGTCTCGGAGAGCCACTTGCTTCAACGCCCAGAGTTTCAGAGAGCCACTAACTCAAAGCCCAGAGACTGAGAGCCACTAATTGTTTTTCTCAAAGCCCAGAGTCTTGCAGAGAGCCAGTCTGTTCCCTGCCATCGCATCTCTCCTGTTCTTGTTCCTGCCCTGTGAGTCCCTAGTTGTTACTCTCCTGGAGAGCCTGTTAACTCAAAGCCCAGAGTCTAGAGTGTCTCATTTCTTTCAAAGCCCAGTTTCCCTTTTTAGAGCCACTTACGGTCCTGAGGAGAGGAGTTGGGTTCTTTCCGGGACGTGCTGGAGAGCCATCTATGACTCAAAGCCCAGAGTCTCGAGAGCGCCAGGAGGCGCTCAAAGTGGGGGTACTGTCATGTTTTGTCTTATTTTGTCTTGTCACTATTCCTCAAAGCCCAGCTGGTCTTTTTAGGAGCCTCTTTCTCTCTTCCTCCCTCTCTCTCTTCTCTCAGAGCTCCGTTCCTGCTCCCAGCTGTTCCTATTCCCCTAATCAATCATTTAGTCTTCCCACACCTGTTCCCTATCCTTCCCCCTGATTAGAGTCCCTATTTCTCCCCTTGTTTTCCAAAGCCCAGAGTCTCAGACAGTTCACCTGCTGTGTTTCAAAGCCCAGAGTCGTGTTTCCCTCAGATGCTGCGTGGTGAGCAGCCACTAACTCAAAGCCCAGAGTCTGAGAGCCACTACCTCAAAGCCCATTGTGTTTTTTGATTGAGCCACTACCTCAAAGCCCAGAGTCTGAGAGCCACTAACTCAAAGCCCAGAGACTGAGAGCCACTACCTCAAAGCACAGAGTCTCAGAGCCACTACCTCAAAGCCCAGTCGCAGAGAGCCACTACCTCAAAGCCCAGAGACTGAGAGCCACTAACTCAAAGCCCAGAGACTGAGAGCCACTAACTCAAAGCCCAGAGACTGAGAGCCACTAACTCAAAGCCCAGAGACTGAGAGCCACTAACTCAAAGCCCAGAGACTGAGAGCCACTACCTCAAAGCCCAGAGACTGAGAGCCACTACCTCAAAGAGAGCCACTAACTCAAAGCCCAGAGACTGAGAGCCACTACCTCAAAGCCCAGAGACTGAGAACCACTACCTCAAAGCCCAGAGTCTCACAGAGCCACTAACTCAAAGCCCAGAGTCTGACAGCCACTACCTCAAAGCCCAGAGTCTCAGAGAGCCACTACCTCAAAGCCCAGAGTCTCAGAGAGCCACTACCTCAAAGCCCAGTCGCAGAGAGCCACTACCTGAACCTGTGCTGTGCTCTGGTACAGGGGGAGGAGCAGTTGAACCTGTGCTGTGCTCTGGTACAGGGGGAGCAGCAGTTGAACCGGTGCTGTGCTCTGGTACAGGGGGAGGAGCAGTTGAACCGGTGCCCTACTCTGGTACAGGGGAGGAGCAGTTGAACCGGTGCTGTGCTCTGGTACAGGGGGAGCAGCAGTTGAACCGGTGCTGTGCTCTGGTACAGGGGGAGGCGCAGTTGAACCGGTGCTGTGCTCAGGTACAGGGGGAGTAGGGGTTCAACCGGTGCACTACTCTGGTACAGGGGGAGCAGCAGTTGAACCGGTGCCCTACTCTGGTACAGGGGGAACAGCAGTTGAACCGGTGCTGTGCTCTGGTACAGGGGGAGTAGGGGTTCAACCGGTGCCCTACTCTGGTACAGGGGGAGCAGCAATTGAACCGGTACTGTGCTCTGGTACAGGGGGAGTAGGGGTTCAACCGGTGCACTACTCTGGTACAGGGGGAGCAGCAATTGAACCGGTACTGTGCTCTGGTACAGGGGAGCAGCAGTTGAACCGGTGCTGTGCTCTGGTACAGGGGGAGGAGCAGTTGAACCGGTGCTGTGCTCTGGTACAGGGGGAGCAGCAGTTGAACTGGTGCTGTGCTCTGGTACAGGGGGAGGAGCAGTTGAACCGGTGCCCTACTCTGGTACAGGGGGAGGAGCAGTTGAACCGGTGCTGTGCTCTGGTACAGGGGGAGGAGCAGTTGAACCGGTGCTGTGCTCTGGTACAGGGGGAGTAGGGGTTCAACCGGTGCTGTGCTCGGGTACAGGGGGAGTAGGGGTTCAACCGGTGCTGTGCTCGGGTACAGGGGGAGTAGGGGTTCAACCGGTGCACTACTCTGGTACAGGGGGAACAGCAGTAGACTGGGCCTCTCTGCTAAACCAACACACACAACATAAACATCCTGATATCCTGGTAGTGGTGGGAGTGAAGAAGTAGGGTGAAGTTGACCTACACACTGATCATTTCCCTCACTAATGGTTAAGGTTAGGATTGAGGGAGGGGAAGCTTATCCTAGATCTGCACCAAGAGGAAGCGTCACCATGTATCTACAACAGCCATCTTTGCTCCATGTTGATGCTGAAGCCCTTGATGCCTCGTCATACTGTCATCCCCACTGGCATTGTAGGCCGTCCACACCAGTAGCTGACACAGAGCCAGCCACACACACAGTGGTTGTCACACAAGACAGACACGCACACACTATCCCACCCACCCGGGCCGTGTGTGTGTGTGTGTGTGTGTGTGTGTGTGTGTGTGTGTGTGTGTGTGTGTGTGTGTGTGTGTGTGTGTGTGTGTGTGTGTGTGTGTGTGTGTGTGTGTGTGTGTGTGTGTGTGTGTGTGTGTGTGTGTGTGTGTGTGTGTGGTACCCCCCCCCCCTCCAACACAGACACACACGTCACTTCCTGCCAGGCTCATTGGGAGCTCTGCTGGCTTCCTGTTGTGGCCGTTTCTCACAGCTCTAGGGCAGAGAGAAAGCGCAGAGTGAGCGGCAGTCAGTCAACGCCCTGACTGTGGGAAAGGTGTAGTACACCCCAACACAACCTCCTCCTCCTTCATGACCACAGTCCTCCACCCTCCACTCTGAGGAGCAGGACCTTTTTTGTTTTCCACTGTCCACACTTGCAAATGACGTAGGATCAAGAAATGGGTTGTGTATTGTTTGCTAGTATAATGGAACATAGGCTGAGATGCATCATCTCCATACTATAGCCATTAGTCAGACTGACCCCAAAGCCAAGCAACGATGCTTCACACAGCTGTCTGGGACACCATCATCACATAGCTTCCATCTCTAACATTGTTCCTATGGTCTCTCTTTCTCCTGCTCCCTTTAATACTCTCTCTTTCACACGGAGACACACAGAGACACACAGGAGACACACAGGAGACACAGAGACACACCCGGAGACACACAGACGACACACAGGAGACACACAGGAGACACACACAGAGACACACAGAGACACACACAGAGACACACACAGAGACACACAGAGACACACACAGAGACACACACAGAGACACACAGAGACACACACAGAGACACACACAGAGACACACAGAGACACACACAGAGACACACAGAGACACACACAGAGACACACAGAGACACACAAGAGACACACAGAGACACACAGGAGACACACACGGAGACACACACGGAGACACACACGGAGACACACAGAGACACACAGACACACAGACACACAGAAGAGACACACAGGAGACACACAGGAGACACACAGAGACACACACAGAGTAATCTATTATTCCAGTCACATTACCGAGCACACAATAGAGATCCCATCAGTGAATACTATGGGTAGGCACTCTAGCATGTACAGCTCTATATGTAATAGATCAAAAAAACATCCTTTCACTTTAACCTCCCTCCCCCACAGCCCAAACAAATCAAGTTCCTAAAAGTACACAACCAAAGCATGGGCAGCCCAGCCACAACATTTGAATGGCACATTTTCAGAGTTCTTGAAATGCGTCGCTACAGAGGTCACAACAACACTGACTGTTAGCAGCAGCACTGCAGCCTTTACAGTCTAACACAGGGACCCCATCAACAGCACTGATCAGTGACTTCTGCTGTTATGACAAACATTCAACCTGTTGCTACCTGTTCTAGAACTGTAGAAGACAGAGAGAGAGAGAGAGAGAGAGAGAGAAGCGGAAGGAAGGAAAGAGATGGCTTGGTTCCGCTGAGCCCGCCTGCGTCCAATGTGACTGCCAGAGAGAAAGGGGCCACTCCTGGGGAAATGTTATCAGCACAGTAACCAGGCCTAGAGACAGAGAGTCCAAATGGTACCCGATGCCCTATTTAGTTCACTCACAAAACTAATATTAGACAGCAAGGCTCTTGATCCGGAGGGGATTCTCTGCTCTTACCAAGAGGAGCTTGATTGCAAGAAGCGAACCACTTAGCTAGATAACTAGCTACTAAGTTAGCAAACCACAAATGCATAACTGCAGAGCATTGAGCACATTCTAGACAGTTAACTTAATAGTTAGAAGATATCTAGCTGGCAAACATTTAGTTGTGAATTCCATACTGTACCTAAATCATCTGGCATGTGGCATACTGTCAGTCAGAGGGGTTCAGTCAGTCAGTCATTCAGAATGGTTCAGTCAGTCAGAGGGGTTCACAGTAGAGGTCAACCGATTAAAATCGTCATGGCCGACTAATTTGGGCCGACTTCAAGTTTTCATAACAATCGATAATCTGCCTTTTTGGAAGCCGATTACATTGCACTCCACGAGGAAACGGCTTGGCAGGCTGACCACCTGTTACGCGAGTGCAGCTTCAAAAGGACCTTGTGGCTGCAAGGAGCCAAGGTAAGCTGCTAGCTAGCATTAAACTTATCTTATAAAAAACAATCATTCTTCAGATAATCACTAGTTAACTACACATAATCAATGTGGTGCATGTTAATTTATCATCAAATCACAGCCTACTTCGCCAAACGGGTGATGATGATTTAACAAAGCGCATTTGCAAAAAAAGCACAATCATTGCAATAATGTACCAAACCATAAACATCAATGTCTTTCTTAAAATCAATACAAAAGAAGATATTTTTTAAACCTGTATATGTAGTTCAAATAAATGCATGTTAGCAGGCAATATTAACTAGGGAAATTGTCACTTCTCTTGCGTTCAGTGCAAGCAGAGTCAGGGTATATGCAGCAGTTTCCGGATTTGACCATATTAATGACCTAAGGCTCGTATTTCTGTGTGTTTATTATATTATACTTAAGTGTATGATATAATATTTAATAGAGCAGTCTGACAGGGCAATGGTAGGCAGCAGCAGGCTCGTAAGCATTCATTCAAACAGCAACTCTTAGCAATGCTTGAGGCACAGTGCTGTTTATGACTTCAAGACTATCAACTCCAGAGATTAGGCTGGCAATACTACAGTGCCTATAAGAACATCCAATAGTCAAAGGTATATGAAATATAAATGGTATAGAGATAAATAGTCCTATAATAAGTACAACCTAAAACTTTTTAACTGGGAATATTGCAGACTCATGTTAAAAGGAACCACCAGCTTTCATATGTTCTCATGTTCTGAGCAAGGAACTTAAACGTTAGCTTTTTTACATGGCACATATTGCAGTTTTACTTTCTTGTACAACACTGTGTTTTTTCATTATTTAAACCAATTTCAACACGTTTCATTTTTTATTTGAGACTAAATTAATGTATGTATTATATTAAGTTAAAATAAGTGTTCATTGAGTATTGTTGTAATTGTCATTTATTACAAATATATATAGATAAAATAATTGGCCAATTAATTGGTATCGGCTTTTTTGGGTCCTCCAATAATTTTTTGGGTCCTCAGATAATCAGTATCGGTATGGGCGTTGAGAAATCATTATCGGTCGACCTTTAGTTCACAGTTTCTCTAACAGGATTAACAAGGACGTGAAGTGGGCTAAAACTGCGAATTATAACGACCCACAGTCTCACCAAACCATAGATGAAAATAACATTAAACAATACAGGCAACATGAAGGACTCTTTTCACTACAGACATCAAAGGTGACAGGGTCTTTTATAGGAAAATGACACATTTAATGGTTATGACTAATGGTAATTGCTAGCCTAATAAGAGGGGGGGATCTTGCTTAAAGAAAGAAGCATTGACTGAAATTACACCCAAAGAACAATATGGCTGATCTCTTTAGAATGTGTGGTGGTATTTAACATGAAGTTGCTCTTCTAAAACTGTGATTGCTCTTGTAATAACATTGCATTAACATTGTGATGTATTAGTAATAGCATTTAATGGAGTGATTTTGTTATTACCCAGGTGGAATAACCCTAACTCCTCTTGTATATTTACTAAAACTACTCAACTCCATTACAAAGCAATTACCATGACAACAAAAACATGAACGCAATATTGTTACTAAAGTACTGAGCATTATTACACAGATATAAGATCCCTTTAGGCTCTTGCTAAGTGTTACTGAACGTGCCAACTGCCTACTTCGGTGATGAAACTGCAGGGCTGCAGACAAACACCTGTTGCCAGTGAACAGACCCTTACAGTGATTAATTCACTGTAAAGTGACACTAAACACAAAAACCCAACAGTTGAACAACAAGATCCTGTTCAACCAGAATAATACATCAAATGTGCCGGTAATCTATAGATTCACAGCGCATTACGTGTTTTACAATGCATCCCTGTAACTAACGTTACAATGTGTCAAGCATGGAAATAGGCCTACATTATTTATTCAGGAAAAATGAGGCTGTCCCTCTACTATTATTGTAGAAATACATTGAAGGTGTCTAGATTAAATAATACATGGCCAATAAATAACAACCTCAAAATAACTAATGTGTGAGACAACTGATATAATAAACGGAACCATGCAGAAATCTATTGACAATGAATATGATCATAACCCCAACAACTTTCCTTAGAATAGTAGGCTGCATGGAATTTGTTTTCAGGACTTATGTAAATCAGTGGCATTCCGGGAGGAATTGTTTCTTAGTCAATTTAGTAAGTAAACATTGGAAGCAAGGCCACCCCATCGCCGACTCAGAGTAGAAGACATTTTGTGGGTGAGTTCTCACGCTCACCACCAAAGCTCATTACAGACTAAACTTCTGAGCTCTCTGAATCATTTCGTAAAACACATAATTGAATCGGCTATCTATTGACAACAAGTGAGTAAACTTTGCGGAATACATTTCAGATCAGAATAATATTTTTCTCACTATATAGTATAACTTACCGACTCCGTCTTCCGATTTGAGAACCATTTTCCGGTCTAGTAGGCTATTCCAAATGAGTGGGTGCTTCAAAGTTTTCACCGCTCACCTTGCGGATACGAAACCAATGCTATTTAAACGGTTAATTGAATAACTTTTACTATTATGTACTGGAATCACGTCTATATAACACGGTATCTGATGGGTTGCTATTCAAAGGAAGGGAGTTAGCAGTTGAAGGGAGTGGTTTCGCGTACTTTGACAAGCCAATCTGTGTCTGCGCAGCAGTGACTCTGTTCGGGAAGAGGCGCGGCAAATGGCACGCACGTCTTTGCGTAATGCGCAGTATAATCACAGAGCTTCCAACCCCAGGGAACGCTGGTGAAACAGACCAGGCCGAGTTTTGGGGTTTGAGAAGTCAATGAGAGAAAGGAAACATTCTTCCTTAGTTGTTCATTTTCTCGCAATCTGAAGGCACAACCTAGATGCTAGCCAATATATTAAGGAGTTGAACATGCCATTACTCCAACCTCGTGAAAGTGACATACTGACACGTTTTAATTTTTGTCAAAAACAACTTTATATCGAAGGAGTGCCAATGTTTTGACGCCCTGCACATGCGCAGCTTGGCGTTAGACCCGGTGACACGTTTATGGGCATGAGCTTGGCTAGCCAACGTCACAAGTGTGATCAGGGATTTCTATTTCTATTTCTATTTTACCTTGACTAACCTGTACCCCCGCACTATGACTCAGTACCAGTATGCCCTGTATATGGCCTCATTGTTATTTTATAACAATTTTACTTTAGTTTATTAGGTAAATATTTTCTTAACTCTTTCTTGAACTGCACTGTTGGTTAAGGGCTTATAAGTAAGCATTTCATGGTAAGGTCTATTTACACATGTTGTATTCGGCACATGTGACAAATACCCCACCCCCCCTAAGTTTTAGATGCACTATTGTTAAGTGACTGTCCCACTGGATGTCATAAGGTGAATGCACCAATTTGTAAGTCGCTCTGGATAAGAGCGTCTGCTAAATGACTTAAATGTAATGTAAATGTAAAGTTTGATTTGAACAAAACGTATAAGATCTCCTAAAAAAACTGTGTTAACTACAGACTTTATTTTCAGTGTTTATCCAAAACCCTCCAAAAACGCCATTCATTTCTCCATAAGCTTTATTCAATGAACCATGACAGAGTTATTTCCTACAAAAAGACGCCATTACTATTTCACTCTATTCCGACCAGTTGCCTTGTTAAACTGAGATCAGACGGCCCAAACACACGCACCCTGCTGTTGTTGGGAGGAAAACAGGCAGCAGAGTTGAGTGGTGGTGGAGGCAGGGAAAGAGATTGACACACAGATAGTGCAGTACATTGGCAATCTGTGCAATATGGCTGCCTTCAACACACCACCACATCCGTCAGACTCAAACCGGAGGTGTGTGTGTGTGTGTGTGTGTGTGTGTGTGTGTGTGTGTGTGTGTGTGTGTGTGTGTGTGTGTGTGTGTGTGTGTGTGTGTGTGTGTGTGTGTGTGTGTGTGTGTGTGTGTGTGTGTGTGTGTGTGTGTGTGTGTGTGTGTGGTCACATAGGTCGACTTCAGAATACTGCAACTCTACCTCAGAATACAATGAGACAATAAACAGGAACACAAACTATCGGTGCCTTGAATGAAAAGTAAAGAAATTACTTTTTCATTGTTAGCCTACTTCTAATGTAGGCCCTTGTTTGTGGCAGCATTATGCAAAAGAGAGATACAAAACCATACAGTATTTTAAGTTATTTTATTAGTTAAATTAGTAAATTAAACTAATAAATTCAATAGGTTAATGAGCACAGACACAGAAACCTGCCCAAAATTGTCAGATTCCAGCGTGATGAAATGCCCGGGCCGATTTCTGGTCCCAGTCTGCCCCTGGCCTAGGCCCTATGCTGTCATGCACATCTCATCATAGTGACAGTCACCCGATACTATAGGCTAATTACTCTTACAAACTGGTTGTGCCATAACACAGTTCAGTTGCACAACACATTCTACAACATTAATACATCTTTTTGTAACACTTGGGTGTAATTCTTTACTCCTGTGTGTACAGTTGAAGTTGGAAGTTTACATACTCTTAGGTTGGAGTCAGTAATCCTTCTCACCCCCCCCCCCTTTAAGATTTAGATGCACTATTGTAAAGTGACTGTTCTACTGGATGTCATAAGGTGAATGCACCAATTTGTAAGTCGCTCTGGATAAGAGCGTCTGCTAAATTACTTAAATGTAATGTAAATGTCAATTAATCTCGTTTTTCAACCACTCCACAAATTTCTTGTTAACAAACTATAGTTTTGTCAAGTCTGTTAGGACATCTACTTCGTGACACAAGTCATTTTTACCAACAATTGTTTCCTGACAGATTATTTCACTTTTAATTCAAAGTATCACAATTCCAGTGGGTCAGATGTTTAGATACACTAAGTTTACTGTGCCTTTAAACAGCTTGGAAAATTTCAGAAAAAGATGTCATGGCTTTAGAAGCTTCGGATATGCTAATTGACATCATTTGAGTCAATTGGGGGTGTACCTGTGGATGTATTTCAAGGCCTACCTTCAAACTCAGTGCCTCTTTGTTTGACATCGTGGGAAAATCAAAACAAATCAGCCAAGACCTCAGAAAAAATGTTGAAGTCTGGTTCATCATTGGGAGACATTTCTAAATGCCTGAAGGTACCACGTTCATCTGTACAAACTATAGTACGCAAGTATAAACACCATGGGACCATGCAGCCATCATACCGCTCAGGAAGGAGACGCGTTCTGTCTCCTAGAGATGAACAAATTTTGGTGCGTAAAGTGCAAATCAATCCCAGAACAACAGAAAAGGATCTTGTGAAGATGCTGGAGGAAACAGGTACAAAAGTATCTATAACCACAGTAAAACGAGTCCGATATCGACATAACCTGAAAGGCCGCTCTGCAAGAAAGAAGCCACTGCTCCAAACCGCCATAAAAAAGTCAGACTATGGTTTGCAACTGCACATGGGGAAAAATATCGTACTTTTTGGAGAAATGTCCTCTGGTCTGATGAAACAAAAATAGAACTGTTTGGCCATAATGACCATGAACAGGTTTGGAGGAAAAAGGGGTAGGCTTGCAAGCAGAAGAACACCATCCCAACCGTGAAACACAGGGGTGGCAGCATCATGCTGTGGGGGTGCTTTGCTGCAGGAGGGACTGGTGCGCTTCACAAAATAGATGGCATCATGAGGTAGGAAAATTATGTGGATATATTTGAAGCAACATGTCAAGACATCAGTCAGGAAGTTAAAGCTTGGTCGAAAATGGGTCTTTCCAAATGGACAATGACCCCAAGCATACTTCCAAAGTTGTGGAAAATGGCCGAAGGACAACAAAGTCAAGGTATTGGAGTGGCCATCACAAAGAGGTCCGCTCAATCCCATGTGGGCAGAACTGAAACAGCGTGTGCGGTCCAGGAGTCCTTACAAACCTGACTCAGTTACACCAGCTCTGTCAGGAGGAATGGGCCAAAATTCAACTAGCTTATTGTGGGAAGCTTGTGGAAGGCTAACCGAAACGTTTAACCCAAGTTAAACAATTTAAAGGCAATGCTACCAAATACTAGTTGAGTGTAGGTAAACTTATGACCCACTGGGAATGTGATGAAATGAATAAAAGCTGAAATAAATCATCTCTATTACTCTGACATTTCATTGTTCAAATAAAAGTGTTGATCCTAAATGACCTAAGACAGGGAACTGTTACTGGGATTAAATGTCAGGAATTGTGAAAAACTGAGTGTATTTGGCTAAGGTGTATGTAAACGTCCAACTTCAACTGTACATATAGGGTATGATCCTTCATAATGCCTGTATAATATGTTGTATCTACACTGCAATGGCTGTTATTTATTTAACCTTTATTTAACTAGGCAAGTCAGTTAAGAACAAATTCTTATTTACAATGACGGCCTACCCCGGTCAAACCCTAACCCAGCCAAACCCTAATGCTGGGCCAATTGTGCGCCGCCCTATGGGACTACCAATCACGGCCGGTTGTGATGCAGCCTGGATTCAAACCAGGGTCTATAGTGACGCCTCTAGCACTGAGATGCAGTGCCTTAGACCACTGCGCCACTCGGGAGCCCCAATGAGGGGTCATACATGCTTATTACAAGTCTTACATTGCATTACACCTGTTTCCTACTGTTACTCAACTGGTCTTGTAGCAATATTGGTAAGAAGTCATCTCTGTGGCATCTTTTTCTCTGTTGCTCTACAGAGGTTTACTGGGCTTGGATCAGTCCGCTGACATCTTCATTAAACACCAATACTATACTGTGGTAATTCTGGGAAAGATGAGCAGGACTTCTGTCACAACACCAGCACGTCTTGCGGCACTGCAGTTAGAAGTCAGAGATGGTATGAGCATGTCCTGGCCTGTTTAAACACTAAGCCCAAGAGGAGGAATGCTGTTTGAGCAGTCTTGGGAGGCGGGAAGTGGGAGAGAGGGAATGACAGGTAGCCTCTCTTCCAATTAGTCTTCTTGCCTCCTTCTTAAACCACATTGGAGGAAAAGATCAATCAAATGTCCCTCCCCTCAGACCTTCTCCTCCAATGTGACGTAAAGAGAGGATGCAAGGAGTCAATGGAAGACAAATTGGGAAAGAGTCATCTACTTTCTCCTTATTCTCTCTCTCTGGTCTGACCAACTGGGAGAGGTGGTGTGAAGACGATGTTGGTCCCATCCTGAAACAACCCCAAGACACTGGTGGAGATGTGGATTTTGTTTTAAATGTAACCTTTATTTAGCTAGGAAAGTCTGTTGAGAACAAATTCTTATTTACAATGACGGCCTACATCGGCCAAACCCGGACGACGCTGGGCCAATTGTGCCCCGCCCTATGGGACTCCCAATCATGGCCGGTTGTGATACAGGCTGGATTCGAACCAGGGTGTCTGTAGTGATGCCTCTAGTAGTGAGATACAGCTCCTTAGACTGCTGCGCCACTCAGCAGCCGGGAACGGTTTAGTTCTACTACATGAGTCAGAGCAGGCCTACAAGGTTTAGTTCTACTACATGACTCAGAGCAGGCCTAAAGGTCTAGTTCTACTACATGACTCAGAGCAGGCCTACAAGGTCTAGTTCTACTACATGACTCAGAGCAGGCCTACAAGGTCTAGTTCTACTACATGACTCAGAGCAGGCCTACAAGGTCTAGTTCTACTACATGACTCAGAGCAGGCCTACAAGGTCTAGTTATACTACATGACTCAGAGCAGGCCTACAAGGTCTAGTTCTACTACATGACTCAGAGCAGGCCTACAAGGTCTAGTTCTACTACATGACTCAGAGCAGGCCTACAAGCCACACAGTAAATGTACCACCAAGTCTATGAGAGGACTAGGCAGAGCTACTACCACACAGAGTGTATTGGTCTGATCCTTTCACATCGACAGACGTGTCTATGGGCCCTAGGCCCGGGGTTCGGCCATTTTCTCTTCAGCATCTCAGTTTGAGAATAAGCCTACATGGGAGAGGGACCACTCATGTGCCACACAGAATTAAACACATATTGAGTTCTACCTAAAACAAAACATACTTTTCTAGTATGACTTTACTTGTAAATGACTTGTGAAGCATCTAGCAATGCTATAAAGCATTTTGAAGTTGTTGTTCATTTGAAGTCCAAATAGCACCTTTGTCCCATGTTGGTCACCACTAATCCACAGTATGGGAAACCTCCTTTGGGGGATATTCACTGAACGCCCCTGTTGTGCTCCTAAATGCCAACTTGAGATAGACATGATGACAATGTACTACTCTGTGTGTGTTTGTTGACCGGCTCCAACAATGATCCAATTCACTGTAAGCAGTTCACCCCTCAAGCTCTGCATAAACCCAAAGACAAGCGATAGGAGAAGAGCCCTTACCTTATTCAAACCAAAATGCACTAGGATTCTGACGTTCTTAACTGTAGGCAAAACTGCAAATGTGTTGCACTCATACTCCTCCTCTCCTTGATCCACATTAACAGATGCAAAGAGGATACTTCAGTAAATCTGATGTAAACTGGATGTTTATGTAAATATTATGTAAATGTCACGGCTGCTGATAGAGTGTAAAGAAAGGTCTTTGTTTTAGGACATTAAATCATGCGGCTGCTTACTGGTCTAAATAAGCAGGAAATAATTCCATTACTGAAAAGGGCAAATTCAATTCTGTTCTCAATGATGTACTGTAAAGCATCTTTGTCTACCAACATTTTCAAATGGATCTTTAATGACGTATTCTGGTTGAAAACTAGTTGAGAAGACATCATATAACCAAATTACAACCAACTAATAACAACATATTTACCATGCGAAGATAAACACGTCATGGGACATATGTTATTTTGAATGTTACCTGGTCAGATTACATCCAAGGAAATATGCATTTTTCTGGAAAAAAGTGTAAAAAGTAGTGAATAAAGCTTCCTTATTAAACCAGTGTACTGTAGACTACAACCTGACCATGGTCTTATAAAACCAGTGTACAGTAGACTACAACTGGACCATGGTGTTATAAAACCAGTGTCCTGTAGACTATAACTGGACCATGGTGTTATAAAACCAGTGTACTGTAGACTACAACTGGACCATGGTGTTATTAAACCAGTTTACTGTAGACTACAACCTGACCATGGTCTTATAAAACCAGTGTACAGTAGACTACAACTGGACCATGGTGTTATAAAACCAGTGTCCTGTAGACTATAACTGGACCATGGTGTTATAAAACCAGTGTACTGTAGACTACAACTGGACCATGGTGTTATTAAACCAGTGTACTGTAGACTACAACTGGACCATGGTGTTATTAAACCAGTTTACTGTAGACTACAACCTGACCATGGTGTTATAAAACCAGTGTCCTGTAGACTATAACTGGACCATGGTGTTATAAAACCAGCATTCTGTAGACTACAACTGGACCATGGTGTTATAAAACCAGCATTCTGTAGACTACAACCTGACCATGGTGTTATAAAACCAGTTTACTGTAGACTACAACCTGACCATGGTGTTATAAAACCAGTTTACTGTAGACTACAACCTGACCATGGTGTTATAAAACCAGCATTCTGTAGACTACAACTGGACCATGGTGTTATAAAACCAGTTTACTGTAGACTACAACCTGACCATGGTGTTATAAAACCAGTTTACTGTCGACTACAACTGGACCATGGTGTTATAAAACCAGTGTCCTGTAGACTACAACCTGACCATGGTGTTATAAAACCAGTTTACTGTCGACTACAACCTGACCATGGTGTTATAAAACCAGTTTACTGTAGACTACAACTGGACCATGGTGTTATAAAACCAGTGTACTGTAAACTACAACTGGACCATGGTGTTATAAAACCAGTGTACTGTAGACTACAACTGGACCATGGTGTTATAAAACAAACAGTTTACTGTAGACTACAACCTGACAGTGGCAGCATCATGCTGTGGGGGTGCTTTGCTGCAGGAGGGATTTGTGCACTTCACAAAATAGATGGCATCATGAGGGAGGAAAATTATGTGGATATATTGAGGCAACATCTCAAGACATCAGTCAGTAAGTTAAAGCTTGGTCACAAATGGGTCTTCCGAATGGACAATGACCCCAAGCATACTTCCAAAGTTGTGGCAAAATGGCCTAAGGACAACAAAGTCAAGTATTTGTCATCTACAGTACAACAAAATTTAAATGTATTTGGCTAAGGTGTACTGTATGTAAACTTCCAACTTCAACTGTATGTCACATAGGCCTACTGTCACATAGATCTAATCAGAAACCACTGACTAAGTCATGACTGATGAGCTGACATTATCTTCATTAAAGACGTGCCAGATCATTAGTTGAATATGGCAGTCAGTGTGTTCCAGTTCACTCTATAAAGACTAACATTGTTACACTGAACAATGGGAAACTTCAAACACTATAAAGACTAACACTGAACAAAGGAAAACTTCACAAACACTATAAAGACTCACACTGTTACACTGAACAAAGGAAAACTTCACAAACACTATAAAGACTAACACTGAACAAAGGAAAACTTCACAAACACTATAAAGACTAACACTGTTACACTGAACAAAGGAAAACCTCAAACACTATAAAGACTAACACTGTTACACTGAACAAAGGAAAACTTCAAACACTATAAAGACTCACACTGTTACACTGAACAAAGGAAAACTTCACAAACACTATAAAGACTAACACTGTTACACTGAACAAAGGAAAACTTCACAAACACTATAAAGACTCACACTGAACAAAGGAAAACCTCAAACACTATAAAGACTCACACTGTTACACTGAACAAAGGAAAACTTCACAAACACTATAAAGACTCACACTGAACAAAGGAAAACCTCAAACACTATAAAGACTCACACTGTTACACTGAACAAAGGAAAACTTCACAAACACTATAAAGACTCACACTGAACAAAGGAAAACCTCAAACACTATAAAGACTAACACTGAACAAAGGAAAACTTCACAAACACTATAAAGACTAACACTGTTACACTGAACAAAGGAAAACCTCAAACACTATAAAGACTAACACTGTTACACTGAACAAAGGAAAACTTCACAAACACTATAAAGACTAACACTGTTACACTGAACAATGGGAAACCTCACAAACACTATAAAGACTAACACTGTTACACTGAACAAAGGAAAACTTCAAACACTATAAAGACTAACACTGTTACACTGAACAAAGGAAAACCTCACAAACACTATAAAGACTCACACTGAACAAAGGAAAACCTCAAACACTATAAAGACTCCCACTGTTACACTGAACAAAGGAAAACTTCACAAACACTATAAAGACTAACACTGTTACACTGAACAAAGGAAAACTTCACAAACACTATAAAGACTCACACTGTTACACTGAACAAAGGAAAACTTCACAAACACTATAAAGACTAACACTGTTACACTGAACAAAGGAAAACCTCACAAACACTATAAAGACTAACACTGAACAAAGGAAAACTTCACAAACACTATAAAGACTCACACTGAACAAAGGAAAACCTCAAACACTATAAAGACTCACACTGAACAAAGGAAAACCTCAAACACTATAAAGACTCACACTGTTACACTGAACAAAGGAAAACTTCACAAACACTATAAAGACTAACACTGAAAACTTCACAAACACTATTAACACTGAACTGAACAAAGGAAAACTTCACAAACACTATAAAGACTAACACTGTTACACTGAACAAAGGAAACTTCACAAACACTATAAAGACTAACACTGTTACACTGAACAAAGGAAAACCTCACAAACACTATAAAGACTAACACTGAACAAAGGAAAACTTCACAAACACTATAAAGACTAACACTGTTACACTGAACAAAGGAAAACCTCACAAACACTATAAAGACTAACACTGTTACACTGAACAAAGGGAAACCTCACAAACACTATAAAGACTAACACTGTTACACTGAACAAAGGAAAACCTCACAAACACTATAAAGACTAACACTGAACAAAGGAAAACTTCACAAACACTATAAAGACTAACACTGTTACACTGAACAAAGGAAAACCTCACAAACACTATAAAGACTAACACTGTTACACTGAACAAAGGAAAACCTCACAAACACTATAAAGACTAACACTGTTACACTGAACAAAGGAAAACCTCACAAACACTATAAAGACTCACACTGTTACACTGAACAAAGGGAAACCTCACAAACACTATAAAGACTAACACTGAACAAAGGAAAACTTCACAAACACTATAAAGACTAACACTGTTACACTGAACAAAGGAAAACCTCACAAACACTATAAAGACTCACACTGTTACACTGAACAAAGGACTAAAAACCTCACAAACACTATAAAGACTAACACTGTTACACTGAACAAAGGGAAACCTCACAAACACTATAAAGACTAACACTGTTACACTGAACAAAGGAAAACCTCACAAACACTATAAAGACTAACACTGAACAAAGGAAAACTTCACAAACACTATAAAGACTAACACTGTTACACTGAACAAAGGAAAACCTCACAAACACTATAAAGACTAACACTGTTACACTGAACAAAGGAAAACCTCACAAACACTATAAAGACTAACACTGTTACACTGAACAAAGGAAAACTTCACAAACACTATAAAGACTAACACTGTTACACTGAACAAAGGAAAACCTCACAAACACTATAAAGACTAACACTGTTACACTGAACAAAGGAAAACTTCACAAACACTATAAAGACTAACACTGTTACACTGAACAAAGGAAAACCTCACAAACACTATAAAGACTAACACTGAACAAAGGAAAACTTCACAAACACTATGAAGACTAACACTGTTACACTGAACAAAGGAAAACTTAACAAACACTATAAAGACTAACACTGTTACACTGAACAAAGGAAAACTTCACAAACACTATAAAGACTAACACTGTTACACTGAACAAAGGAAAACTTCACAAACACTATAAAGACTAACACTGTTACACTGAACAAAGGAAAACCTCACAAACACTATAAAGACTAACACTGTTACACTGAACAAAGGAAAACTTAACAAACACTATAAAGACTAACACTGTTACACTGAACAAAGGAAAACTTCACAAACACTATGAAGACTAACACTGTTACATTGAACAAAGGAAAACTTAACAAACACTATAAAGACTAACACTGTTACACTGAACAAAGGAAAACTTCACAAACACTATAAAGACTCACACTGTTACACTGAACAAAGGAAAACCTCACAAACACTATAAAGACTAACACTGAACAAAGGAAAACTTCACAAACACTATGAAGACTAACACTGTTACACTGAACAAAGGAAAACTTCACAAACACTATAAAGACTAACACTGTTACACTGAACAAAGGAAAACTTCACAAACACTATAAAGACTAACACTGTTACACTGAACAAAGGAAAACCTCAAACACTATAAAGACTAACACTGTTACACTGAACAAAGGAAAACTTCACAAACACTATAAAGACTAACACTGAACAAAGGAAAACTTCACAAACACATTCAACTTTCACACTGTTTCACTCTAGTTTGTTTTCACAACTGGACAGATGGAAACATGGCTATTTGTTGAATGTTATTTTTCCTTGTATTGTTCCAACATCAAGGCCATGTCTGCTGGTATGCTGTTGTGTGTGTGTGTGTGTGTGTGTGTGTGTGTGTGTGTGTGTGTGTGTGTGTGTGTGTGTGTGTGTGTGTGTGTGTGTGTGTGTGTGTGTGTGTGTGTGTGTGTGTGTGTGTGTGTGTGTGTGTGTGTGTGTGTGTGTGTGTGTGTGTGTGTGTGTGTGTGTGTGTGTGTGTGTGTGTGTTGCATCCTGGTATTCTTGGAATGTGACAGTAGATGTTGGCCAGTAAAGTTATGAAATATTTGGGAAGAATTTCTGAAGGCTCATATCTACTAAAGTTCTTAGACATAATATATAGTGTTCCGTAGCTAAACAGCTGGATATAAAACCCCATAAAATACAGGGTAATACATTTAAACACAGCCCTATACACGACAACAGTGGACAACTCCCAGAGATACACATTCACTTGGACATAGGCTACTACTGCTGCTACTGCACATTAGCCTCATCAATACAGACAGTGTTACACACATTCACAATATCACATTGTGAAAACGCATTTGAGGATGAAATGTGTATCAGGCCAGTGGATTACAGGGCTTAGTGGGACTAAGGCGGCTGAGCCAACGGGCAGGCCATTATTCTCATGTTAGACTAGAGAGAGGCACCGTGCAGACCATTATTCTCATGTTAGACTAGAGAGAGGCACTGTGCAGGCCATTATTCTCATGTTATACTAGAGAGAGGCATTGTGCAGGCCATTATTCTCATGTTATACTAGAGAGAGGCACCGTGCAGACCATTATTCTCATGTTAGACTAGAGAGAGGCACCGTGCAGACCATTATTCTCATGTTATACTAGAGAGAGGCACTGTGCAGGCCATTATTCTCATGTTATACTAGAGAGAGGCACTGTGCAGGCCATTATTCTCATGTTAGACTAGAGAGAGGCACCGTGCAGACCATTATTCTCATGTTAGACTAGAGAGAGGCACCGTGCAGACCATTATTCTCATGTTAGACTAGAGAGAGGCACTGTGCAGGTCTGTCTTAACTCCTAATATAACAGGCCTCATAAGCCTGCCCTATCTGAACGATCTCTGTCTGTGTGGACATACAGTGCTCACTGACTAACTGAGCTGAGCATCATGAGAAAACCCACATCACATGGTACGTGTATGGATGTTCGAGGAAGAAAGGGAATGAACCCAAACCTCTCCTTAAGTACCCCCCCATTGTCCTCAGCTAGTTCCACTGTACAAGCACGCCTGATTCAACTGGTAAAAACATCATCAGCCCTTTATCTGGTCAGAACAAGCAGACCTATATTTAACTGGTTAAAATAATCATCATGCCCTGTGTGATTGTACTGGAGGTGTCATGCCCATAGTGAGGCAGGCCTCAGGACTCAACACCCTGGCTTCAACCGGAGCAAGGCCGCTCTCTGACATTTACATTATGTCCCGCATCGGGAATAGGGCTCTGGTCTAAAGTAGTGCACTATCTAGGGAATAGGGCTCTGGTCTAAAGTAGTGCACTATCTAGGGAATAGGGCTCTGGTCTAAAGTAGTGCACTATCTAGGGAATAGGGCTCTGGTCTAAAGTAGTGCACTATATAGGGAATAGGGCTCTGGTCTAAAGTAGTGCACTATCTAGGGAATAGGGCTCTGGTCTAAAGTAGTGCACTATATAGGGAATAGGGCTCTGGTCTAAAGTAGTGCACTATCTAGGGAATAGGGCTCTGGTCTAAAGTAGTGCACTATATAGGGAATAGGGCTCTGGTCTAAAGTAGCTTACTATCTAGGGAATAGGGCTCTGGTCTAAAGTAGTGCACTATATAGGGAATAGGGCTCTGGTCTAAAGTAGTGCACTATATAGGGAATAGGGCTCTGGTCTAAAGTAGTGCACTATCTAGGGAATAGGGCTCTGGTCTAAAGTAGTGCACTATCTAGGGAATAGGGCTCTGGTCTAAAGTAGCTCTCACTATCTAGGGAATAGGGCTCTGGTCTAAAGTAGTGCACTATATAGGGAATAGGGCTCTGGTCTAAAGTAGTGCACTATATAGGGAATAGGGCTCTGGTCTAAAGTAGCTTACTATATAGGGAATAGGGCTCTTGTCTAAAGTAGTGCACTATCTAGGGAATAGGGCTCTGGTCTAAAGTAGCTTACTATATAGGGAATAGGGCTCTGGTCTAAAGTGTCACTATATAGGGAATAGGGCTCTGGAAAAAGTAGTGCACTATATAGGGAATAGGGCTCTGGTCTAAAGTAGTGCACTATATAGGGAATAGGGCTCTGGTCTAAAGTAGTGCACTATATAGGGAATAGGGCTCTGGTCTAAAGTAGTGCACTATATAGGGAATAGGGCTCTGGTCTAAAGTAGTGCACTATCTAGGAATAGGGCTCTGGTCTAAAGTAGCTTACTATATAGGGAATAGGGCTCTGGTCTAAAGTAGTGCACTATATAGGGAATAGGGCTCTGGTCTAAAGTAGTGCACTATATAGGGAATAGGGCTCTGGTCTAAAGTAGCTTACTATATAGGGAATAGGGCTCTGGTCTAAAGTAGTGCACTATATAGGGAATAGGGCTCTGGTCTAAAGTAGTGCACTATCTAGGGAATAGGGCTCTGGTCTAAAGTAGTGCACTATCTAGGGAATAGGGCTCTGGTCTAAAGTAGTGCACTATATAGGGAATAGGGCTCTGGTCTAAAGTAGTGCACTATATAGGGAATAGGGCTCTGGTCTAAAGTAGTGCACTATATAGGGAATAGGGCTCTGGTCTAAAGTAGTGCACTATCTAGGGAATAGGGCTCTGGTCTAAAGTAGTGCACTATATAGGGAATAGGGCTCTGGTCTAAAGTAGTGCACTATATAGGGAATAGGGCTCTGGTCTAAAGTAGTGCACTATCTAGGGAATAGGGCTCTGGTCTAAAGTAGTGCACTATATAGGGAATAGGGCTCTGGTCTAAAGTAGTGCACTATATAGGGAATAGGGCTCTGGTCTAAAGTAGTGCACTATATAGGGAATAGGGCTCTGGTCTAAAGTAGTGCACTATCTAGGGAATAGGGCTCTGGTCTAAAGTAGTGCACTATATAGGGAATAGGGCTCTGGTCTAAAGTAGTGCACTATATAGGGAATAGGGCTCTGGTCTAAAGTAGTGCACTATATAGGGAATAGGGCTCTGGTCTAAAGTAGTGCACTATCTAGGGAATAGGGCTCTGGTCTAAAGTAGTGCACTATATAGGGAATAGGGCTCTGGTCTAAAGTAGTGCACTATATAGGGAATAGGGCTCTGGTCTAAAGTAGTGCACTATATAGGGAATAGGGCTCTGGTCTAAAGTAGTGCACTATATAGGGAATAGGGCTCTGGTCTAAAGTAGTGCACTATATAGGGAATAGGGCTCTGGTCTAAAGTAGTGCACTATATAGGGAATAGGGCTCTGGTCTAAAGTAGTGCACTATATAGGGAATAGGGCTCTGGTCTAAAGTAGTGCACTATCTAGGGAATAGGGCTCTGGTCTAAAGTAGTGCACTATCTAGGGAATAGGGCTCTGGTCTAAAGTAGTGCACTATATGACTGTAAGTGGCTTTGGATAAAAGCGTCTGCTAAATGGCATATATTATTATTATTATTATTATAATATAGGGAATAGGGCTCTGGTCTAAAGTAGTACACTATATAGGGAATAGGGCTCTGGTCTAAAGTAGTGCACTATCTAGGGAATAGGGCTCTGGTCTAAAGTAGTGCACTATCTAGGGAATAGGGCTCTGGTCTAAAGTAGTGCACTATATAGGGAATAGGGCTCTGGTCTAAAGTAGTGCACTATATAGGGAATAGGGCTCTGGTCTAAAGTAGTGCACTATATAGGGAATAGGGCTCTGGTCTAAAGTAGTGCACTATCTAGGGAATAGGGCTCTGGTCTAAAGTAGTGCACTATATAGGGAATAGGGTGCCATTTTTGGGACACAACCATAGTATTTTCTCATGCAGCTGAGGTGGTGTGGAAATGAAGTATCCATGGTGATAAATGTATATACTCTGACAATGAGCCCGGGACCTGTTGCAAATCCTCCGAAATCACAAGGGTTAGTGTGCAGAGTACAGTGTGGTTCACAAGGACACATTGTATAATGGCTTGGGACATTGTGATTGAGTGTGACACAAGCCCAAGGTGCCAAGGAGTTGGCAGTAGCACTGGACCAATCTGAACGAGGCTTATAGAGCATATTGACACACTAAAATGGGTTAACTGTTACGAGTTTGCTGAGAGTCAGGAAGCAAGTTCAGGGAGTGATTGTTTTAATAAATAAACAAACACACAAACACCGACATGAAAACAGAGTCAAAAACAGCTGAGGAAAGAACCAATGGGAGGGACAGATATAGGGAAGATAATCAAGGAGGTGATGGAGTCCAGGGAGTGACAGATATAGGGAAGATAATCAAGGAGGTGATGGAGTCCAGGTGAGTGACAGATATAGGGAAGATAATCAAGGAGGTGATGGAGTCCAGGTGAGTGACAGATATAGGGAAGATAATCAAGGAGGTGATGGAGTCCAGGTGAGTGACAGATATAGGGAAGATAATCAAGGAGGTGATGGAGTCCAGGTGAGTGACAGATATAGAGAAGATAATCAAGGAGGTGATGGAGTCCAGGTGAGTGACAGATATAGGGAAGATAATCAAGGAGGTGATGGAGTCCAGGTGAGTGACAGATATAGGGAAGATAATCAAGGAGGTGATGGAGTCCAGGTGAGTGACAGATATAGGGAAGATAATCAAGGAGGTGATGGAGTCCAGGTGAGTGACAGATATAGGGAAGATAATCAAGGAGGTGATGGAGTCCAGGTGAGTGACAGATATAGGGAAGATAATCAAGGAGGTGATGGAGTCCAGGTGAGTGACAGATATAGGGAATATAATCAAGGAGGTGATGGAGTCCAGGTGACTGACAGATATAGGGAAGATAATCAAGGAGGTGATGGAGTCCAGGTGAGTGTCATGAGACGCTGCTGCCCATGACAATGATGACAGGTGTGTGGGATAATCAGCAGCCTGATGTCCTAGAGGCTGGAGAGGGAGTCTACATGACATTAACTTTAAACCCACTAAAAACACTCAGCTCTTTTAACTTTGCCCAAACATCCCAAATGGTAAGACTGACCTCTTCAGGACATTTGTATGTATTACAGTTTCCCAGGCCAACATAATGGGAAAATAAAGATATTACCTCATGCAAGAGTAGCACAAATTATGATGAAAGATGGCACATTAATACAACTATAGAGACAGTCCCCAGGGAGAATATGCAGTCGTTTACCTAATTGCCTCATACTGTTTTATTTTCTAAACGTTTATTTATTTTCCCATCAGGCACTGCACTATCCTTTGTTGGGTGCTGGTGATGTCATAGAGAGACGAGTCTGGGGTGTATCAGCTGAATGCAACATAGACAGAGATATTAACCTGGAATGAATGCCCAGGCAGAGGCAGGCCTGAGTGTGTGGACGTGTTTAACTATACTTGTGGGGACCAGAAGTTGGATTTGGGATTTTGAATGGGACTGAAGTGTGTGTGTGTGTATGTGTATGTGTATGTGTATGTGTATGTGTATGTGTATGTGTATGTGTGTGTGTGTGTGTGTGTGTGTGTGTGTATGTGTATGTGTATGTGTATGTGTATGTGTGTGTGTGTGTGTGTGTGTGTGTGTGTGTGTGTGTGTGTGTGTAAGCATGCACATGTGTGTTGTGACAAACTAGACTTTATGCATCACAAGCACATATCCTATACTATACATACAGTAGAAAGCTCAGTATGCTAATGAAGTAACTCAAGAATCATTGAGCTGAACCAGTATTCCCCCAGTCCCACCGTTGAAGTGATGCCATTTCAGCCAGATGTTATGATTATCCATTGATGCTATGGTTCATGGTGAGGAGTGTGGTATTATTTAGAGTATTATTGCAAGATAATGAGTCCTGTGCTGTTCTTATTAGGAGCCTGGAGCAGTGTGGTCTATGGTAGATGTCAAAACACTGTACTGCGGCCCACTCATAAACACATGAACACACATTCAGAAATGTTAACACACACACACATTAGTATGTGTCCTGAAGGATCCATCAGGGCTCTCAAGGGCTCCAGAGTGTGACTGATGACAGCCCTTGGCTGATTTTCAAATGGAACCCTATTCCCTACATAGGCCTTATATAGTGCACTACTTTTGACCAGAGCTCTATGGGTCATAAGTAGTTCACTAAATAGGGAATATAGAGTGCCATTTGGGATGCAGAAGGGTGTGTGAAATACAGGCCTCCTGACTAGACGGGTGCTGCTGGAGCCCAGCCTGGGACAAGACATTCTACACATAGGTAACGTTACCAGTCTGAGTGATAGACATGACTACTCTATAGGTAATGTTACCAGTCTGAGTGATAGACATGACTACTCTATAGGTAATGTTACCAGTCTGAGTGATAGACATGACTACTCTATAGGTAATGTTACCAGTCTGAGTGATAGACATGACTACTCTATAGGTAATGTTACCAGTCTGAGTGATAGACATGACTACTCTATAGGTAATGTTACCAGTCTGAGTGATAGACATGACTATTCTATAGGTAATGTTACCAGTCTGAGTGACAGACATGACTACTCTATAGGTAATGTTACCAGTCTGAGTGATAGACATGACTACTCTATAGGTAATGTTACCAGTCTGAGTGATAGACATGACTACTCTATAGGTAACGTTACCAGTCTGAGTGATAGACATGACTGCTCTATAGGTAACGTTACCAGTCTGAGTGATAGACATGACTGCTCTATAGGTAACGTTACCAGTCTGAGTGATAGACATGACTACTCTATAGGTAACGTTACCAGTCTGAGTGATAGACATGACTACTCTATAGGTAACGTTACCAGTCTGAGTGATAGACATGACTACTCTATAGGTAACGTTACCAGTCTGAGTGATAGACATGACTACTCTATAGGTAACGTTACCAGTCTGAGTGATAGACATGACTACTCTATAGGTAACGTTACCAGTCTGAGTGATAGACATGACTACTCTATAGGTAACGTTACCAGTCTGAGTGATAGACATGACTAATCTATAGGTAACGTTACCAGTCTGAGTGATAGACATGACTACTCTATAGGTAACGTTACCAGTCTAAGTGATAGACATGACTACTCTATAGGTAACGTTACCAGTCTGAGTGATAGACATGACTACTCTATAGGTAACATTACCAGTCTGAGTGATAGACATGACTACTCTATAGGTAACGTTACCAGTCTGAGTAATAGACATGACTACTCTATAGGTAACGTTACCAGTCTGAGTGATAGACATGACTACTCTATAGGTAACGTTACCAGTCTGAGTGATAGACATGACTAATCTATAGGTAACGTTACCAGTCTGAGTGATAGACATGACTACTCTATAGGTAACGTTACCAGTCTGAGTGATAGACATGACTACTCTATAGGTAACGTTACCAGTCTGAGTGATAGACATGACTACTCTATAGGTAACGTTACCAGTCTGAGTGATAGACATGACTACTCTATAGGTAACGTTACCAGTCATGTCTGAGTGATAGACATGACTACTCTATAGGTAATGTTACCAGTCTGAGTGATAGACATGACTACTCTATAGGTAACGTTACCAGTCTGATAGGTAACGTTACCAGTCTGAGTGATAGACATGACTACTCTATAGGTAACGTTACCAGTCTGAGTGATAGACATGACTACTCTATAGGTAACGTTACCAGTCTGAGTGATAGACATGACTACTCTATAGGTAACGTTACCAGTCTGAGTGATAGACATGACTACTCTATAGGTAACGTTACCAGTCTGAGTAATAGACATGACTACTCTATAGGTAACGTTACCAGTCTGAGTGATAGACATGACTACTCTATAGGTAATGTTACCAGTCTGAGTGATAGACATGACTACTCTATAGGTAATGTTACCAGTCTGAGTGATAGACATGACTACTCTATAGGTAACGTTACCAGTCTGAGTGATAGACATGACTACTCTATAGGTAACGTTACCAGTCTGAGTGATAGACATGAAAGCAATGTATCAGGCTAAAGAGGACTCATATGTTTAAACGCTGGGCCAATTTCCTTCTCTTTACCTCTGTTAGGAAGGAGGTATTTACACCCAGCCTCTGTGTGCTCATCTCCTTTCATTCCACACACAGAGAGAAACGGCAGGCAGGCAGGCAGGCAGGCAGGCAGGCAGGCAGGCAGGCAGGCAGGCAGGCAGGCAGGCAGGCAGGCAGGCAGGCAGGCAGGCAGGCAGGCAGGCAGGCAGGCAGGCAGGCAGGCAGGCAGGCAGTACTTTTGAAAAGCCAGAGCTTTGTACATTCTTTGAGCTTCTGTTTGGATTCCCACATTCAAGTCTCTTTGAAGTGTCTGACAGACAGTCTGGTGTCTCTGTCTGGCTCAGCATTAGATAGATTCACTTCTCTACATTACCAGCATCGGATTCCTTACTTTTACCAACTACAGAAGCTGAGGTGGAAAATGTCACTAAAATACATCCAAACTGTGTTTATTTCAGTAGACCTGGTCTTTCTGTCACTGCAGTGCACAGGTGCCTGGACCTGCACTGTGTACATTGATGAACCATTGATGAACCATTGATGAACCATTGATGAATTGCAGAACCAACATATACTTGGAGCCAGTCCAAAACCAACCTATACAAGACAGGCAGTAGTTAGGATGCTAATCATCTTAGGGCCTTCATGGAGGAATCAAATATATGATTCTAATCATCATAGGGCCTTCATGGAGGAATCAAATATATGATTCTAATCATCATAGGGCCTTCATGGAGGAATCAAATATATGATTCTAATCATCATAGGGCCTTCATGGAGGAATCAAATATATGATTCTAATCATCATAGGGCCTTCATGGAGGAATCAAATATATGATTCTAATCATCATAGGGCCTTCATGGAGGAATCAAATATATGATTCTAATCATCATAGGGCCTTCATGGAGGAATCAAATATATGATTCTAATCATCATAGGGCCTTCATGGAGGAATCAAATATATGATTCTAATCATCTTAGGGCCTTCATGGAGGAATCAAATATATGATTCTAATCATCTTAGGGCCTTCATGGAGGAATCAAATATATGATTCTAATCATCATAGGGCCTTCATGGAGGAATCAAATATATGATTCTAATCATCATAGGGCCTTCATGGAGGAATCAAATATATGATTCTAATCATCATAGGGCCTTCATGGAGGAATGATTATAATCATCATATACCTATAATTACAATCATAAAGTATCATGCAGCCAGCTGCTAACATCCTTTATACTGGGCCTTTCTGCTGGAGATGTTGTTGCCCACTGTCTGGCTGATTAAAGCACATTTCCTAGTCTAGTTTAACACAATGCATACTGCTGACATACACGTTTCTGTGCACCCAGAGCAGCAACCACATCTCCTTCTCCACAGCTGCCCCCGGCTTGGCTTTGATCCCAGAGGACCAACTTCCATGTCAAACGTCTAGCGGAAGAGGAGCTATTAGAGTCAAACACCTGCCTCTGAGCCTCAGACAAGACAGCCACAGAGGAGCTATTAGAGTCAAACACCTGCCTCTGAGCCTCAGACAAGACAATGAGCCTCAGACAAGACAGCCCAGAGGAGCTATTAGAGTCAAACACCTGCCTCTGAGCCTCAGACAAGACAGCCACAGAGGAGCTATTAGAGTCAAACACCTGCCTCTGAGCCTCAGACAAGACAGCCACAGAGGAGCTATTAGAGTCAAACACCTGCCTCTGAGCCTCAGACAAGACAGCCACAGAGGAGCTATTAATCAGAGTCAAACACCTGCCTCTGAGCCTCAGACAAGACAGCCACAGAGGAGCTATTAGAGTCAAACACCTGCCTCTGAGCCTCAGACAAGACAGCCACAGAGGAGCTATTAGAGTCAAACACCTGCCTCTGAGCCTCAGACAAGACAGCCACAGAGGAGCTATTAGAGTCAAACACCTGCCTCTGAGCCTCAGACAAGACAGCCACAGAGGAGCTATTAGAGTCAAACACCTGCCTCTGAGCCTCAGACAAGACAGCCACAGAGGCCCAAATGGCACCCTATTCCCTACATAGTGCAATACTTTGACCAGCGTGCTATGGGTAGTGCACTACATAGAGAATAAGGTGCATTTGGAATGTAGACAGAGACTTTTAATTGCCCCGAGATGAATCTCCTAATTATCCCCAAGCCCCCCACAATTCTAGGATGGGTCCCTCGTCATCCTGATGATCCTTCCTCTAATTAACAATCAGTCTTTCATCGTCCTGATGATCCTTCCTCTAATTAAGAATCAGTCCTCATCGTCCTGATGATCCTTCCTCTAATTAACAATCAGTCTTTCATCGTCCTGATGATCCTTCCTCTAATTAACAATCAGTCTTTCATCGTCCTGATGATCCTTCCTCTAATTAACAATCAGTCTTTCATCGTCCTGATGATCCTTTCTCTAATTAAGAATCAGTCTATCATCGTCCTGATGATCCTTCCTCTAATTAACAATCAGTCTTTCATCGTCCTGATGATCCTTCCTCTAATTAACAATCAGTCTTTCATCGTCCTGATGATCCTTTCTCTAATTAAGAATCAGTCTATCATCGTCCTGATGATCCTTCCTCTAATTAACAATCAGTCTTTCATCGTCCTGATGATCCTTCCTCTAATTAACAATCAGTCTTTCATCGTCCTGATGACCCTTCCTCTAATTAACAATCAGTCTTTCATCGTCCTGATGATCCTTCCTCTAATTAAGAATCAGTCCCTCATCGTCCTGATGATCCTTCCTCTAATTAAGAATCAGTCCCTCATCGTCCTGATGATCCTTCCTCTAATTAAGAATCAGTCTTTCATCGTCCTGATGATCCTTCCTCTAATTAACAATCAGTCTTTCATCGTCCTGATGATCCTTCCTCTAATTAACAATCAGTCTTTCATCGTCCTGATGATCCTTCCTCTAATTAACAATCAGTCTTTCATCGTCCTGATGATCCTTCCTCTAATTAAGAATCAGTCTTTCATCGTCCTGATGATCCTTCCACTAATTAACAATCAGTCTTTCATCGTCCTGTTGATCCTTCCTCTAATTAACAATCAGTCTTTCATCGTCCTGATGATCCTTCCTCTAATTAACAATCAGTCCCTCATCGTCCTGATGATCCTTCCTCTAATTAAGAATCAGTCTTTCATCGTCCTGATGATCCTTCCTCTAATTAAGAATCAGTCCCTCATCGTCCTGATGATCCTTCCTCTAATTAACAATCAGTCTTTCATCGTCCTGATGATCCTTCCTCTAATTAACAATCAGTCTTTCATCGTCCTGATGATCCTTCCTCTAATTAACAATCAGTCTTTCATCGTCCTGATGATCCTTCCTCTAATTAACAATCAGTCTTTCATCGTCCTGATGATCCTTCCTCTAATTAAGAATCAGTCTTTCATCGTCCTGATGATCCTTCCTCTAATTAACAATCAGTCTTTCATCGTCCTGATGATCCTTCCTCTAATTAAGAATCAGTCTTTCATCGTCCTGATGATCCTTCCTCTAATTAACAATCAGTCTTTCATCGTCCTGATGATCCTTCCTCTAATTAAGAATCAGTCTTTCATCGTCCTGATGATCCTTCCTCTAATTAACAATCAGTCTTTCATCGTCCTGATGACCCTTCCTCTAATTAACAATCAGTCTTTCATCGTCCTGTTGATCCTTCCTCTAATTAACAATCAGTCCCTCATCGTCCTGATGATCCTTCCTCTAATTAAGAATCAGTCTTTCATCGTCCTGATGATCCTTCCTCTAATTAACAATCAGTCTTTCATCGTCCTGATGATCCTTCCTCTAATTAACAATCAGTCCCTCATCGTCCTGATGATCCTTCCTCTAATTAAGAATCAGTCCCTCATCGTCCTGATGATCCTTCCACTAATGAAGGATCAGTCATATGATATCATACATGCCTTTGAAATTCACTGTCTCAAGTAGAAGGGAAAAACACCAGAGACCTGAACCATGCGCTGTCTGACAAATGAACAGTGAAATGTACGGACTATCTGGTGCACTAACATGGAAATGGTTGTGACTATGAATCATCGCATGGGTGAAATCAGGGCTCTCCAACCCTGTTCCTGGAGAGATACCCTCCTGTATAGGTTTTTGCTCCAACCCTAGCTGGTTGATAAGCTGAATCAGGCTGGTGATGACCTGTGCAGAGCACAAGTCCAACCCAATGAGCAATGATGATTCAGCCCAGTTTGAAGAAATGTGGGATAAGAGATCAGCTTGCTGCCATGATGTAACTGACTGAAACCTAACAACAGACCTAATATCCTAACATTGCCCATTCTGCCCCATGGTACAACCAGGTCCTCAGGCCACCTGGGCAAAACTGGTTGAAATAACATCATCACAGTTAAACTGGTTGAAATAACATTATTATGATGTTATTAGGACATGAATGTGAAATCAATTCAACTATTTTTGCCCGCTGCACATGTTGTCGTGACAACTACGATTGTTACCGTGGTCACAGCTGTCTTAGTTCCAGGAAAATCTAGTTCAGACGTCCCCACTGTCCCCTGTCCTAAAGAGTCTCTTCTCTCTCTGCACACATAGCCACCAGCGCTGACTCAAGGTATTTCAACATCACAATCAGCATCACTTCCCCACTGTAACCACCCTGGTCTGCTGCACGCTATCAGCTGCGAAGGGGCACATTGAAGAACAAAGCCCTTGCCTTGAGTGATGTCAACACAACACTCTCCCACACAGCCACGGGTAGCCTAGAGGTTAAGAGTGTCAGGCCAGTAACCGAATGGTTGCTGGTTCGAATCCCCAAGCCGACTAGGTGAAAAATCTGTTGACGTGCCCTTGAGCAAGGCTCTTAACCCTAATTGCACCTGTAAATAAATCTCCCTGGATAAGAGTGTCTGTTAACGACTAAAATGTCAAAAAGCTAGCAAACAGTCCCAAATGATTATCCCCAGGACAACTAATTCCCCTGAGGCACTTGCTCTCAAGGTGATGGAATAACAACACATGACTTGTCCCTCCACCCCTACTGCCCCTCCACCCCTACTGCCCCTCCGCCCCTACTGCCCCTACTGCCCCTCCGCCCCTACTGCCCCTCCGCCCCTACTGCCCCTCCGCCCCTACTGCCCCTCCACCCCTACTGCCCCTCCACCCCTACTGCCCCTACTGCCCCTCCACCCCTACTGCCCCTCCACCCCTACTGCCCCTACTGCCCCTCCACCCCTACTGCCCCTACTGCCCCTCCACCCCTACTGCCCCTACTGCCCCTCCACCCCTACTGCCCCTACTGCCCCTCCACCCCTACTGCCCCTACTGCCCCTACTGCCCCTCCACCCCTACTGCCCCTACTGCCCCTACTGCCCCTCCACCCCTACTGCCCCTCCACCCCTACTGCCCCTCCACCCCTACTGCCCCTACACCCCTACTGCCCCTCCACCCCTACTGCCCCTCCACCCCTACTGCCCCTCCCCCTACTGCCCCTCCACCCCTACTGCCCCTACTGCCCCTACTGCCCCTCCACCCCTACTGCCCCTCCACCCCTACTGCCCCTCCACCCCTACTGCCCCTCCACCCCTACTGCCCCTACTGCCCCTCCACCCCTACTGCCCCTCCGCCCCTACTGCCCCTCCACCCCTACTGCCCCTCCACCCCTACTGCCCCTCCACCCCTACTGCCCCTACTGCCCCTCCACCCCTACTGCCCCTCCACCCCTACTGCCCCTACTGCCCCTACTGCCCCTCCACCCCTACTGCCCCTCCACCCCTACTGCCCCTACTGCCCCTACTGCCCCTCCACCCCTACTGCCCCTACGCCCCTACTGCCCCTCCGCCCCTACTGCCCCTACGCCCCTACTGCCCCTCCACCCCTACTGCCCCTCCACCCCTACTGCCCCTCCACCCCTACTGCCCCTCCACCCCTACTGCCCCTACTGCCCCTCCGCCCCTACTGCCCCTCCGCCCCTACTGCCCCTCCGCCCCTACTGCCCCTCCGCCCCTACTGCCCCTCCGCCCCTACTGCCCCTCCACCCCTACTGCCCCTCCACCCCTACTGCCCCTCCACCCCTACTGCCCCTCCACCCCTACTGTCCTTTCACAATATCACTCTGGCACCATCACATTCTAATACGTCTGTGTTGTTGAGGCTTACAGTAAGAGAATGAAATCTGAAGTTTGGAGAGACAGATGGCGTGCATAAACAAACCCCGTCACCCATTACTGATTCACTGGAGAGGCTACAAACTACTAGTTTGTGATGATAGATTATAGAGGAGCAACGGACCCTGGTAATCTGGGTTTAGGAGATGATCCTAAATTAACACTACAGCACTGCCCTTTGTCTATGAGGACACAGCAATTTTCCAGTGAAATAAGGTCAAGAACCTGTTTTGTACACTCTAAACATTTGGTGGCAGCAGTGGGATTTGAAACCACGCCCACAAAGAGACAGAAGCCCAAAGTAATTAAAGGTACAGTAACCTATTATTGTCTGAATATAGGACCAGTAAAAGAAGAGAGGCCAGAGGTGTGTTAAAACTGTACGTCATTGTGTCTGCTGGGATGGAAGCCAGTGGAGGTTTCTGTGATTGTACAGGCATTTGTTTACGGGTCCATGTATTGATGGTGTGAGATCTAGATTTAGTGAGCTAGTTACAGAGATGCTTACTGTCAGAAGGTATGCCTATTTCCTCTGGCAGTGTGTGTGGGTAGGTGCTGCAGGGATTACATGTGCTCTCACTAATGGCATTAGCTGGGCTCACTCCACTACTGCTCTGTTTAGAGGGAGAAAGGTCTTAAACTGAACACTAATGAAACCAGCTCATTAGCTACAGATATCTCTGTCCCAGTGGTTTGTTATTACCTCTGGGGAAACCACGTGTTCATGCTTCACACACACACACACACACACACACACACACACACACACACACACACACACACACACACACACACACACACACACACACACACACACACACACACACACACACACACACACACACACACACACACACACACACACACACACACATTTTGTCAAGGACACTGAAAGACAAAAAATAACATATCCTTCTGAACAACACTGAAAGACAGACTAACATATCCTTCTGAACAACACTGAAAGACAAACTAACATATCCTTCTTAACACTGAAAGACAAACTAACATATCCTTCTGAACAACACTGAAAGACAAACTAACTTATCCTTCTTAACAACACTGAAAGACAAACTAACATATCCTTCTTAACAACACTGAAAGGCAAACTAACATATCCTTCTTAACAACACTGAAAGGCAAACTAACTGAGCCTTCTGAACAACACTGAAAGACAGACTAACATATCCTTCTGAACAACACTGAAAGGCAAACTAACATATCCTTCTGAACAACACTGAAAGACAAACTAACATATCCTTCTGAACAACACTGAAAGACAAACTAACTGAGCCTTCTGAACAACACTGAAAGACAGACTAACATATCCTTCTGAACAACACTGAAAGACAGACTAACATATCCTTCTGAACAACACTGAAAGACAAACTAACATATCCTTCTGAACAACACTGAAAGACAGACTAACATATCCTTCTTAACAACACTGAAAGGCAAACTAACATATCCTTCTTAACAACACTGAAAGGCAAACTAACTGAGCCTTCTGAACAACACTGAAAGACAGACTAACATATCCTTCTGAACAACACTGAAAGACAAACTAACATATCCTTCTTAACAACACTGAAAGACAAACTAACATATCCTTCTTAACAACACTGAAAGGCAAACTAACTGAGCCTTCTGAACAACACTGAAAGACAGACTAACATATCCTTCTGAACAACACTGAAAGACAAACTAACATATCCTTCTGAACAACACTGAAAGACAAACTAACATATCCTTCTGAACAACACTGAAAGACAGACTAACATATCCTTCTGAACAACACTGAAAGACAGACTAACATATCCTTCTGAACAACACTGAAAGACAAACTAACATATCCTTCTGAACAACACTGAAAGACAAGCTAACATATCCTTCTGAACAACACTGAAAGACAAGCTAACATATCCTTCTGAACAACACTGAAAGACAAACTAACATATCCTTCTGAACAACACTGAAAGGCAAACTAACTGAGCCTTCTGAACAACACAGAAAGCAACATAGAGTATCACACTGCACATCTCCAAGAGACACATGAACAAAACATTGATCAAATAGTAACATGATCACATCGATCAAGTATTTCAGAGAGAGGGAGAGCAACTCTCATTTACATAGGTACATTATCTACAATATGAAAATAAACCCAAGGCACCCAATAGTGAAATTCAACCAAAGTGGAACATGACATTTCCCCATATCCTGCTGACTGTGGCGACACCATGAATACATTAACAGAGGCAGACAACAAGACAACCATCAATCATCTGTTGACCAATAGGCTGTCTAGTCCACACAGTTGGTTCCCAAGGCAGTCCATCCTACCTGGAGGAGGCGGATCCTTCACCGCAGGATGCAGGAACGCTTGGAAACTGGATGCACAAAGTTCGCTCACTGTCCCCATGACGGCTCAGTCAAAACTGTGTGTGTGGATGGGGGAGAAGGATTCTTAGTGTACTAGTGTGGGTGTGAGAGTGTCTGAGGGGCTTTCTCTTTCGTTCCCTGTGATTCAGTTCAGCAGACGGAGGTGGAGAAAGGATCAGTTGTCGTGAAGGCCAGTCTCCCTTCTTTCCAGAGAGAGAAAGAGAGAGAGCTCTCCTCACCCCCTTCTTCACTCCTTCTCGTCTGCCTCCTCAGCCGACGGCTGCCGTCCATGGGACACGTTCCTCCTCAGGTCCTGGTGTGTGCCACTGGGACTTCAAGCAGTCAAAGCACTTTTCCTCCTTTATTTCTCTCTCTCTTTCTGGATTTCAGTCTTTCTATCGTTTCTCTTCAGTAGCCGCAGCTGAACTATTTGCTGCTTTCTCTCTCTTCCTCTATTCTGCTCCCTCTCTCTTCCTCTATTCTGCTCCCTCTCTCTTCCTCTATTCTGCTCCCTCTCTCTGAGCCTCTTTTCTCTCGCCGTGTGTCTCTTGCGCTCCCTTCTTACTTTGCACAGTAACTCTGCAAGATATTCTTAGACTAAACAGATTGCACACACAAACACATTCTCAGGCTGTGTGTAGGAGCACATATTAACTCACCTTATGGGCAAATTCTCTCTCTCTCTCAACACAAACAGATGCATTGAAAAACACCACCCGTGATAACATCAGTATTTTCTGCAGCACCAAGACCTGAAGCAGTTCAAAGGATCCTGTTTATAGGAACATTTAGTCATCTGTCAGAATACTAAGGGGTGTTTTTTTAATAGACTTTTATCTAGACTCTTGGGTCACATCCCTTGAAATGACTGGTATATGAGAACTCCATGTAACCAATAACTACACCAATCCAGTGCTTTTAAATGTGTGGAGAGAAGGGAACAAGGGCACACCTCAGGAAGGAGGAGAGATCATTGGGAAGCACCGTATGTCCAGCAAATAAAGTCTTATTGGACCTTGGATTCTTTAAACCATCCCACACTATGAAAGTGGTATACTGAAATAACCTGTCAAAAGCTGCACGACATTGACCAAGATATATACTTCAACATGCCTATCTGAAAAACGTGAAACGTTCACAATTGTCTGTGTGTATAGACATTTAAAGCAAGACGTAACACACACACACACACACACACACACACACACACACACACACACACACACACACACACACACACACACACACACACACACACACACACACACACACACACACACACACACACACACACACACACGTCTTAGCCTGGTTCCTACATCTGTTTGTGCTGTCCTATGGTCATTGTCATTCCAAAACATGACATTGGACCATAGCAGTTGGCTATAATAATATAATAATAATAAATGCCATTTAGCAGACGCTTTTATCCAAAGCGACTTACAGTCATGTGTGCATACATTCTACGTATGGGTGGTCCCGGGAATCGAACCCACTACCCTGGCGTTACAAGCGCCATGCTCTACCAACTGAGCTACAGAAGGACCACTATACAGGCCAAACAGATCTGGGACCGGGCTAATCGACTACAGGCAGCAGGTAGCCTAGAGGTTCAGAGTGTTGGTCCAGTAACCGAAAGGTCGCTGGTTCGAATCCCTGAGCCGACTAGGTGAAAAACCTGTCGATGTGCCCTTGAGCAAGGCACTCAGCTGTAATTGCTCCTGTAAGTAGTTCTGGATAAGATGTACAGATATTGTGGTTACTGTATCTAAAGCAGTGCATCAGATTAATTCCTCTGTTTTGGTTTTATCCTTCCTCAGGATTGGTTTATGAAGCCTTTGCATGCCTCCCAAATGGAACCCTATCCCCTACACGGTGCACTACTTTTGACCTGAGTCAAAAGTAGTGTTCTATGTAGGTAATAGGGTCCCATTGGAACACAGCCTTTATGTACAAATCCAGAACTCATTGTTGCTTGGCAACAGGTGTAAAATAAATGATTTGTTCCTGGACAAGAATCTGTGATTCATTTGTTGTGATTATGATCTTCTTCTTCTCTTCTATTGCAGTTACTCACAAAAACAAAATCACACTTGGGACATACACAAGGGGCCTTTTCTTCACAGTAATAAACACACACATAAATCCAGATTCACAGTGCGAACGGGATTTGACTCCTTTGATTCAAATGAGATTTGGTTCCTGCATTCATATTTCGCTTTCTATTTCTCTTCGGGGAGTGCAGCCCAGTTTACCTTCCACAACAGACAGGCTAGCAATAATTAACTGTCACTGTGAGTTCTACCATCTGTCAATCACTCACCTGGTGTCATTCACTCACCTAGTGTCAAACACTCTTTAATTCTTAAACACAAATAGCCATCGCTGTGTCCATCACTCTGCCTCAGCCCCTCCTTCTCTGCCAATCAGGTGCCTCATGCCTCCTTCTCTGCCAATCAGGTGCCTCATCCCCTCCTTCTCTGACAATCAGGTGTCTCATCCCCTCCTTCTCTGCCAATCAGGTGCCTCATCCCCTCCTTCTCTGTCAATCAGGTGCTCATCCCGCCCTCTCTGTCAATCAGGTGCCTCATCCCCTCCTTCTCTGCCAATCAGGTGCCTCATCCCCTCCTTCTCTCAATCCCCATCCTGCCCTCTCTGACAATCAGGTGTCTCAGCCTCTCCTTCTCCCAATCCTTCTCCCTTCTCTGCCAATCAGGTGCCTCATCCCCTCCTTCTCTGTCAATCAGGTGCTCATCCCCTCCTTCTCTGTCAATCAGGTGCCTCATCCCCCCTTCTCTGCCAATCAGGTGCCTCATCCCCTCCTTCTCTGCCAATCAGGTGCCTCATCCCCTCCTTCTCTGCCAATCAGGTGCCTCATCCCCTCCTTCTCTGCCAATCAGGTGCCTCATCCCCTCTCTGACAATCAGGTGCCTCATCCCCTCCTTCTCTGCCAATCAGGTGCCTCATCCCCTCCTTCTCTGCCAATCAGGTGCCTCATCCCCTCCTTCTCTGCCAATCAGGTGTCTCATCCCCTCCTCTGCCAATCAGGTGCCTCACCCCTCCCTCTCTGCCAATCAGGTGCCTCATCCCCTCCTTCTCTGCCAATCAGGTGCCTCATCCCCTCCTTCTCTGCCAATCAGGTGCCTCATCCCCTGCCAATCCTCTGCCAATCAGGTGCCTCATCCCCTCCTTCTCTGCATCAATCAGGTGCCTCATCCCCTCCTTCTCTGCCAATCAGGTGCCTCATCCCCTCCTTCTCTGCCAATCAGGTGCCTCATCCCCTCCTTCTCTGCCAATCAGGTGCCTCATCCCCTCCTTCTCTGCCAATCAGGTGCCTCATCCCCTCCTTCTCTGCCAATCAGGTGCCTCATCCCCTCCTTCTCTGCCAATCAGGTGCCTCATCCCCTCCTTCTCTGCCAATCAGGTGTCTCATCCCCTCTTCTCTGCCAATCAGGTGTCTCATTCTCTGCCAATCAGGTGCCTCATCCCCTCCTTCTCTGCCAATCAGGTGCCTCATCCCCTCCTCTGCCAATCAGGTGCCTCATCCCCTCCTTCTCTGCCAATCAGGTGCCTCATCCCCTCCTTCTCTGCCAATCAGGTGCCTCATCCCCTCCTTCTCTGCCAATCAGGTGCCTCATCCCCTCCTTCTCTGCCAATCAGGTGCCTCATCCCCCCTTCTCTGCCAATCAGTGCCTCATCCCCCCCTTCTCTGCCCAGGTGCCTCATCCCCTCCTTCTCTGCCAATCAGGTGCCTCAGCCCCTCCTTCTCTGCCAATCAGGTGCCTCAGCCCCTCCTTCTCTGCCAATCAGGTGCCTCAGCCCCTCCTTCTCTGCCAATCAGGTGCCTCAGCCCCTCCTTCTCTGCCAATCAGGTGCCTCAGCCTCTCCTTCTCTGACAATCAGGTGCCTCATCCCCTCCTTCTCTGCCAATCAGGTGTCTCAGCCTCTCCTTCTCTGCCAATCAGGTGCCTCAGCCCCTCCTCTGCCAATCAGGTGCCTCATCCCCTCCTTCTCTGCCAATCAGGCTGTGTCGCGAGCAGCGGGAGCAGCCCTACATACTGACTGAGGGCCATGGGGTGGGGGGAGGAGGTGATCCTGTGGGGTGGTAATGAAGACATGACTGGCATCCTTCACCTGAGCCCTGCCTG
This sequence comes from Oncorhynchus gorbuscha, assembly GCF_021184085.1. Lineage (NCBI taxonomy): Eukaryota > Metazoa > Chordata > Actinopteri > Salmoniformes > Salmonidae > Oncorhynchus > Oncorhynchus gorbuscha. The sequence continues at coordinate 144,891 of NW_025745789.1, read as the reverse complement.
ACTGTACCACAGGAGGAAGACTCCAACACTGACCCCAGACCAGGGTCGACATCCCAAATGGACCACGGTCAAAAGTAGTGCACTATACAGGGCAGTATTCAACTCTTACTCTACGAGGTGAGGAGCCTGCTGGTCGTCTGTTCTACCTGATAATTAATTTCACACACCTGTTGTCCCAGGTCGAAATCAGTCCCTGATTAGAGGGGCGCAATGAAAAACACACAGTGGAACTGGCTTCCAGGCCAGAGTTGAGTTTGAAGGATGGATATTGGGAATAGGGTGCAATTTGGCACACAGTCTGAAGCTGCAGAGTCAGGAGGAAGTACCCAAAGTGCTGCAGCTGCATGTCATCGTTCCAGTGTAACAGGCCCGTCACGAGAGGGAGGGTCAATACCCTGCTCTGTGAGGTCAGCACAAACCCTGCTTCTGTTTTAATATGTAGGCTATGCATCTCCATTGTACTGCAAGGGACTGTGGGACCTGGTATAGTAGTCAGGGATGAAGAAATGTGTGTGTGTAATAAACAGAGCCCCATTATTGAACTTTTATTGTCCCCCAATTGTGGTTGAGTGTCATTATTTGGCCTTTCACAGACCGACTCTCTGGGCTCTGTGGGTCCAGACAGAAGCCATCCATCCCCATGTGTTATAGAGATGGACAGAGGGGTCAGAGCACAGGGAGCTGGGCGTCATTGTTCTAATTCTAACACCTCTGGTATTACTATACGACAACAGTCTCCACACAGTTCTTACAGCTGCCTTTAGCCACACACATCTTTATGCACAGACTATGCAGGCTATGCACATAAATATATAGACACACACATTCATGACCACAAAACACGCACACACACAGACACACCCAGTGACTCCGACAGACACAGACACACACGCAGAAACATGACGTTTGAGAAAGGCACTGAACTCTTGAGGTTAGGTGGAGCAGAGTTCTCCCCTCAGGGGAAACGGCTAGACATCACAGCATTTTTTCACATGATGCTCCCAAATCATTATTTGTGCACCTCTCAGGGAGTTTCAAACAAGGAAGTGACTCGAGCTGGATGCAACTGCTTCTATAAACCAAAACTATAATGAAAACTGTTAATCCAATTGTCAAGATTGTTCATCAAACATAGGCAAAATTCACAAGTTAATAGCCTTGTCATTTATGCCTTTATGAAATAAACCATGTTAAAATTCACGATTCAGAATTGAGACCTATATTTTTAAATTAGCTGACTTGTAAAGACAATACAGTGTTTACAATACTGTCCTTACAATATTGGTATTGTATTTTCTCTGTTTATATCAGTGTTGAACTGTAATTTGATGAGCTACTGCCACCAAGTGGGCATTTCAAGCAATAGGAAGTTCATCTTGGTTTAATGGCAGCATCGCCATTATCCACTAGCATCCACTAGCATCCACTAGCATCCACTAGCATCCACTAGCATCCACTAGCATCCACTAGCATCCACTAGCATCCACTAGCATCCACTAGCATCCACTAGCATCCACTAGCATCCACTAGCATCCACTAGCATCCACTAGCATCCACTAGCATCCACTAGCATCCACTAGCATCCACTAGTATCCTGGGTCGTGTTCATTAGCGCACACTGTAGCAAAACATTTCACTGTGTTTTCACTCCCTTTCAGGCAGTTTCCCCTGTTATGTGCCTAATGAACATGACCCGGGTCATGCTGATTTCGGTCAAATTGATCCATCACAACCTCCACATCCCTCATTTGTTCAGGCAGACATGGCTCGTACTCCTACAAAAGAGAACATCATCTTATGTTGCGCAGCAGAATTCTACCAAACTGCCATGTAGAACCAGCCATACAGAACCAGCCATACAGAACCAGCCATACAGAACCAGCCATACAGAACCAGCCATACAGAAACAGCCATACAGAACCAGCCATACAGAACCAGCCATACAGAACCAGCCATACAGAACCAGCCATACAGAACCAGCCATACAGAACCAGCCATACAGAACCAGCCATACAGAAACAGCCATACAGAACCAGCCATACAGAACCAGCCATACAGAACCAGCCATACAGAACCAGCCATACAGAACCAAGCAATGGCAGTGCATAAGAGAGCCTGGTGCCCTCAGACGGTTAGTGTGCTATAGGGTGACAGTGCATAAGAGAGCCTGGTGCCCTCAGACGGTTAGTGTGCTATAGGGTGACAGTATCTAGGGTGACAGTGCTAGGGTGACAGTGCTAGGGTGACAGTGCTAGAGTGACAGTGCTAGGGTGACAGTATCTAGCAACATGTCCACTGCAGAGAAATAGAATGACAATTTACAGTCATGCGCCCATACATTTTACATATGGGTGGATCCAGGAATCGAACCCACAATCCTGGTGTTACCTGCGCCATGCTCTACCAACAACCATACAGGACCACAAGGAGATACAGAGTATGGAGAGTATAGGGGATACTGGCCGCCAGGGGTGGCAACCAGTCAGAGCAGACTAAAAAACACACAAACGCTGAATGAAAAGTGATCATATTTACTGAGTACTGTACTGTGCAGGTGGATTATTTACTGAGTACTGTTCTGTGTAGGTGGATGATTTACTGAGTAATGCACTGGGTACTGTACTGTGTAGGTGGATGATTTACTGAGTACTGTTCTGTGTAGGTGGATGATTTACTGAGTAATGCACTGGGTACTGTACTGTGTAGGTAGATTATTTACTAAGTACTGTACTGTGTAGGTGGTTATTTACTGAGTAATGCACTGGGTACTGTACAGGTAGATTATTTACTGAGTACTGTACTGTGTAGGTGGATTATTTACTGAGTAATGTACTGGGTACTGTACTGTATAGGTGGATTATTTACTGAGTAATGTACTGGGTACTGTACTGTGTAGGTGGATTATTCACTGAGTATTTACTGTGTAGGTGGATTATTTACTGAGTGCTGTACTGTGTAGTGTACTGTGTCGGGGGCTTATTTACTGAGTAATTGCTGGGTAGTGTACTGTGTAGGTGGATTATTTACTGAGTACTGTTCTGTGTCGGTGGATTATTTACTGAGTGCTGTACTGTGTAGGTGGATTATTTACTGAGTACTTACTAGGTGCTGTACTGTGTAGGTGGATTATTTACTGAGTACTGTTCTGTGTCGGTGGATTATTTACTGAGTACTTACTGGGTACTGTACTGTGTAGGTGGATTATTTACTGAGTAATTACTGGGTACTGTACTGTGTAGGTAGAGTATTTACTGAGTAATGTACTGTGTAGGTAGATTATTTACTGAGTACTGTACTGTGTAGGTTTGGGTGAATTACAGTACACTGAAATTCTAATTCCAAATCTCTTCAATGCTTTCAGTGAGGAAAATGTGTCATTGGAATTTGGTGTAGTTTCTGAATGGACTGGAATTGAAATGGAATTGACACCAACCCTGCTGAGTACCGTGGTGTGGAGGTGGGTTATTAACTCCACACACCAGTCTAGCTAACATCCCCCCGGTGACTCAGAACAGCAGCTGGGAGAAAGCAACAGCAGCCCTACTGATCCACTGGTGTTCTAAGCATCACAAGAGGCTGCTTACACAAGTAGGATAGCTTAGAATAACTACGGAACACAGTGTCAGGGTACAGCTAGCCAGCAGAGGAAGAAACTCCAGCACTAGGGTTATCGTGAATGCTCCACAAACGTCTTCGGGACAAATGCTAACTTCCATTTAAGTTGAATTTTCACATAGAACCTATGGTTTGGTCAGGGTACCTTACCTTCATCGGGGTAACACGTTTAACTGTCACGATCGTCGTATGGAGTAGACCAAAGCGCAGCGTAGTTAGAATATATTCTTCTTTATTAATGAAGAACACGAAGAACACTTAAACAAAAACAACAAAACGAATAAGACGACGTGACGCTATATAAACAATGTGCTAACGTATAACATAGACAATAACCCACCAAATACCCACAGAAGATGGCTGCCTAAATATGGTTCCCAATCAGAGACAACGATAAACACCTGCCTCTAATTGAGAACCAATCTAGGCAACCATAGACCTACATAAACACCTAGATGGAAACAACCCCATAAATCTACAAAAAAAACTAGACAGTACAAAACACCCTAGATGAGACAAAAACACACATACCACCCTCGTCACACCCTGACCTAACCAAAATACATAAAGAAAACAAAGAATACTCAGGTCAGGGCGTGACATTAACATGTTAGTTCTCTCGTCCCTGTGCATACACTATTCTATCCTATGTATTCTGCAGGCACACTATATATTCTATCAATATGCTGTCCATAATGTCTATACATCCAATCACACATACTCATTCCAGGGTTTTGCTTTATTTTTGTTCTTTTCTACATTGTAGAATAATAGTGAAGACATCAAAACTATGAAATAGCACACATGTAGTCACCAAAAGTGTTAAACATATCAAAATACATTTTATGTTTGAGATTCTTCAAGTAGCCACCCTTTGCCTTGATGACTGCTTTGCACACTCTTGGTATTCTCTCAACCAGCTTCATGAGGTAGTCGCCTGGAATGCATGTCAATTATCAGGTGTGCCTTGTTAAAAGTGCATTTGTGGAATTTCTTTCCTTCTAGGGGGGTACACATTAGATAGCCCCATTTGGTAAAAGACCAAGTCCATATCTCAAATAAAATATATTTGATTTGTTTAACACTTTTTGGTTACTACATGATTCCATATGTGCTATTTTATAGTTTTGATGTCTTCACTATTATTCTACAATGTAGAACATAGAAAAATAAAGAAAAACCCTGGAGTAAGTAGGCGTGTCCAAACCTTTGACTAGTTGGTACTGTATATATATTTATACTCTGGACTCCAGACATTGCTCATCCTATTATTTCTAGATTTCTTAATTCCACTCTTACCTTTAGATCTGTGTGTATTGTTGTGAATTGTTAGATATTATTGCACTGTTGGAGCTGGGAACACAAGCATTTCGCTACACCCGCAATAACATCTGCTAAACATGTGTATGTGACCAATAAAATTTGATTTGTCCCTTGTGGCTCAGACAGAGGTAGACAGCGCATGCAAACAGAGATAAACAGGGATAAAACAGGCAGACAGAGGCAGAAAGGCAGACAGACACAGACAGGCAGATAGACACAGACAGACATAGACATGCAGACAGAGAAACAGACAGACAGAGAAACAGGCAGAAGAACACAGACAGAGATAGACAGGCAGATCGAGGCAGACAGAGAAACAGGCAGACAGAGATAAACAGGGAGAAAGAGATAAACAGGCAGACAGATATATAGACAGGCAAACAGAGGCAGACAGACAAACAGAGGCAGACAGGCAAACAGAGGCAGACAGGCAAACAGAGGCAGACAGGCAAACAGAGGCAGACAGGCAAACAGAGGCAGACCGGCAAACAGAGGCAGACCGAGGCAGAGAGATAAACAGGCAGACAGAGGCAGACAGAGATAGACGGGCAGACAGACAGATAGAGGCAGAGGTGTGTATTTCAGAGAGGAAGTGAGAGGAAAGATCAACTAACTGATTCACATCTGCTTCAATGTGACAGTTACTTTTTTCTCTCATTTTCAGATGTTTTCCCCCTTCATCTTTCAGGTCCTTCTTACAGACTGTCTTTCTAACCACAGCGGGTGGCTATTCTCGCTACAGGGAGTTTTGGGCGGCTGATTTCTGACAGAGTGTTTTGCATATGAGAGGGAAGCAGTGCTTAAAATGTGCTGTCTGTAAGAGCCCTTCTAATCTCAGGTCTCCAGAAATAAGTCCAAACAGCTAAACTCCACCTGAGCTGAGATGACTAAAGTAAACAACAGGCCCAGCCAAACACGTCAGTCATTCTGTCTAGAAGGCGGTGCCATCTGTCAGAACGATGTGCTTGGCCAACTACATGTCAGTCATTCTGTCTAGGAGGCGGGACCATCAGTCAGATTGACAGCATGAGAGAAGGGCCACAGGAACACCAACAGGAATAGGCAGGGCCTGCCGTCTAGCAGCTGTAACCATGGCAACCACACACACACACCTGAAATCACAACAGCAACCCGAGCCACCGACTGTACTTCCTCTGTGGGTGCACTTCATCATGTACAAAGAACTAGATATTGAACAGTATCTAAAATGCTATCTGAGACGGTAGCATTAAACAAGCAGACATGACCTTTACTTTTCCTCTGACATCAAAGTAACAATGGAATATAACCTTTTCCTCTGACATCACAAAGTAACAATGGAATATAACCTTTTCCTCTGACATCACAAAGTAACAATGGAATATAACCTTTTCCTCTGACATCACAAAGTAACAATGGAATATAACCTTTTCCTCTGACATCACAAAGTAACAATGGAATATAACCTTTTCCTCTGACATCACAAAGTAACAATGGAATATAACCTTTTCCTCTGACATCACAAAGTAACAATGGAATATAACCTTTTCCTCTGACATCACAACAATGGAATATAACCTTTTCCTCTGACATCACAGTAATAATGGAATATAACCTTTTCCTCTGACATCACAAAGTAACAATGGAATATAACCTTTTCCTCTGACATCACAAAGTAACAATGGAATATAACCTTTTCCTCTGACATCACAAAGTAACAATGGAATATAACCTTTTCCTCTGACATCACAAAGTAACAATGGAATATAACCTTTTCCTCTGACATCAAAGTAACAATGGAATATAACCTAACAATTTCCTCTGACATCAAAATAACAATGGAATATAACCTTTTCCTCTGTAACAATGGAATATAACCTTTTCCTCTGACATCAAAGTAACAATGGAATATAACCTTTTCCTCTGACATCACAAATCAATGGAATATAACCTTTTCCTCTGACATCAAAATAACAATGGAATATAACCTTTTCCTCTGACATCAAAGTAATAATGGAATATATCATTTTCGCTGATATCATAGATGTGGTAAAGAGGTCAATGGAACTTGACTAAAACTATGGAAATCCCATGGAAATACATGGGAAGAATCTAAATCTCCTCATTGCCACTAGCAAAAAGTGCCAAAATTGAGTCTATAGTCTATATTTCACACTGTGTTGAGGTACAAATCAGAGTATAATGCTTATATGGATGTCAACTCCAATACATATTCATGTCATCCTCACCAATCAACTGCATTACAGTTAAATATGACTGACTACCAACACTGATTTCTGTATGCTAGCTATCCTACCAGCTTATACGAACGGGTGTTAGCATTTAGCAGTCACTACTTCTAAACCTGAAAAGGGACTACTTCTAAATGTTATGCAGTGAAAACAGACAGATATATCAAAAAGGGACTTTAGTAACCACATTGTGGGCCTGTTACAATACATCAGTCATGACTGATTTGATGAATATCCACATTGCTAGATCAGATTTGTTGAATGTGCGCCAATCCGGCATCCATCTTCTATCCCCCACGGTCTGCATTCCATTGACCTCTTTACTGCATCTATAAAGTAATACTGAAATGATAAAGTAGCAACGGAATGAAACCTTGTTGATATGGCGAAAGAAACAATGCACTATAACGTTTCTCTGACATCACAATGTGGTAAAGTGCAAAAACAAATGTCCAATTCACACATGTAATGTGTGAAGTAGGACAAATACAAGCACTCGCTTATATTTGTTCTATTTGACTATTTCACATACTAGAAGTGTGAATTGTAAATGTGTTTTTTCCCCATATCCCGACACCCTCAGAGAGTGGGGTCACAGCCAGGGTCAGCCATTATCAACGGCAACCCTGGAGCAATTAGGGTTAAGCGCCTTGCTCAAGGGCAATATTTTATTTTTTGCTGGCTTGGGATTCGAACGAGCAACCTTTCGGTTACTGGCCCAACGCTCCTTTCCACTAGGCTACGGAACATAGTCAAAGTCACGAAGGTCATATGTCATGAAAGTAACACAAGATGGTGTGGAAGCTAATGCTAAATGAAGCAGCACAGCCATGCATAAAAAGTCTGGTGTCCTGAGAGGGCTAGATAGGGTTGACGGTGGGTACCTAGCAACATCCCCCTCTGCAGAGTTAGTAAGTGCATAAAAAGGTCTCAGTCTGGTGTCCTGAGAGGGCTAGATAGGGTGGACGGTGGGTACCTAGCAACATCCCCCTCTGCAGCGTTAGTAAGTGCATAAAAAGGTCTCAGTCTGGTGTCCTGAGAGGGCTAGATAGGGTGGACGGTGGGTACCTAGCAACATCCCCCTCTGCAGAGTTAGTAAGTGCATAAAAAGGTCTCAGTCTGGTGTCCTGAGAGGGCTAGATAGGGTGGACGGTGGGTACCTAGCAACATCCCCCTCTGCAGAGTTAGTAAGTGTATAAAAAGGTCTCAGTCTGGTGTCCTGAGAGGGCTAGATAGGGTGGACGGTGGGTACCTAGCAACATCCCCCTCTGCAGAGTAAGTAAGTGTAACAGTATAACTTTAGACCGTCCCCTCGCCCATAACCGGGCGCGAACCAGGGACCCTCTGCACACAGCAACAACAGTCACCCACGAAGCATCGTTACCCAACGCTCCACAAAAGCCGATTGAAACACTATTTAGCGCGCACCACCGCTAACTAAGCTAGCGTTTCACATCAGTTACATAAGGAGACCCAGGAAAGGATGGCAACAGACTGAGAACATATTCTCTGAAGATGCAACACAAAATATACAACTAGGCTAAACAATATTTCTTTGTCTGACTAGATTAAACACACACACTATTCTTGAGCGAAAGCCAGGATAACTTTTATCCTCTCTCGGGAGCCTATAGTTATGCTGAATAATCCAAATGCATTCCAGAAAGAGGATGATGATATGACATTCTTACCAGTGGTTTTGACAGGAGGGTTGTGTCCCAAATGGCACCCTATTCCCTATAGCGTGCACTATGTAGGGATTAGGGTCCCATTTGGGACGTAGCTGAGGAGTGTCAGGGACACTGAGTGAGTCTAAACGTGCTGACTACATTCCTACATCCTGTCTCTCTTATTCGTCACATCACAGCTCATTATTACATAAGTAAAGTCATGTTTTAATTGAACCCCCTGTCATAAGGCCTACATTAGACTGGCATAACAATGACATAACAGTTACCAATCATGACTGTTGGTGTCAACTTAAGACTAGACTTATTTTACACTGTCATGACACAAGCCATGAATTAGCTGAACCAGTTTGCTGACCTAACCTACATTGTTGTGTCACTATAAAGTCCGTTGTAATTTCTCAACTTCAACTGTTACGACTGCTCATGACTTAAGCTGCTGTATGTCATGTTATGTGTTTATATGCCTCATGACGGGGGACTCAAGTAAAAGTATAACCCGTAAAGCAACAAAACGTGCAGCACAAACTGTCAGATAAGTGACAGATGGTAGCGTAGTGGGAGGACCCTGAACCTCCCCTGTCTCTCAGGTCTATTAAACTAATACGTGGACAGAAACAGCCAACACACCACTCCCACTGAGACAATAACAGCCAACACAACACTCCCACTGAGACAGTAACAGTCCTCTACAGCCAACACACCACTCCCACTGAGACAGTAACAGTCCTCTACAACCAACGCCACTGAGACAGTAACAGTCCTCTACAGCCAACACACCACTCCCACGGAGACAGTAACAGTCCTCTACAACCAACACCACTGAGACAGTAACAGTCCTCTACAGCCAACACACCACTCCCACTGAGACAATAACAGCCAACACAACACTCCCACTGAGACAGTAACAGTCCTCTAAAGCCAACACACCACTCCCACTGAGACAGTAACAGTCCTCTATAGCCAACACACCACTCCCACTGAGACAGTAACAGTCCTCTACAACCAACACCACTGAGACAGTAACAGTCCTCTACAGCCAACACACCACTCCCACTGAGACAGTAACAGTCCTCTACAACCAACACCACTGAGACAGTAATAGTCCTCTACAGCCAACACACCACTCCCACTGAGACAGTAACAGTCCTCTACAGCCAACACACCACTCCCACTGAGACAGTAACAGTCCTCTACAGCCAACACACCACTCCCACTGAGACAGTAACAGTCCTCTACAGCCAACACACCACTCCCACTGAGACAGTAACAGTCCTCTACAGCCAACACACCACTCCCACTGAGACAGTAACAGCCGACACCCCACTCCCACTTAGACAGTAACAGTCCTCTACAGCCAACACACCAATCCCACTGAGACAGTAACAGTCCTCTACAGCCAACACACCACTCCCACGGAGACAGTAACAGCCAACACACCACTCCCACGGAGACAGTAACAGCCAACACACCACTCCCACGGAGACAGTAACAGCCAACACACCACTCCCACGGAGACAGTAACAGCCAACACACCACTCCCACTGAGACAGTAACAGTCCTCTACAGCCAACACACCACTCCCACGGAGACAGTAACAGCCAACACACCACTCCCACTGAGACAGTAACAGTCCTCTACAGCCAACACACCACTCCCACGGAGACAGTAACAGCCAACACACCACTCCCACTGAGACAGTAACAGCCAACACACCACTCCCACGGAGACAGTAACAGCCAACACACCACTCCCACTGAGACAGTAACAGCCAACACACCACTCCCACGGAGACAGTAACAGCCAACACACCACTCCCACTGAGACAGTAACAGTCCTCTACAGCCAACACACCACTCCCACGGAGACAGTAACAGCCAACACACCACTCCAGTAACAGCCAACCACCACTCCCACTGAGACAGTAACAGCCAACACACCACTCCCACTGAGACAGTAACAGCCAACACACCACTCCCACGGAGACAGTAACAGCCAACACACCACTCCCACGGAGACAGTAACAGCCAACACACCACTCCCACTGAGACAGTAACAGTCCTCTACAGCCAACACACCACTCCCACGGAGACAGTAACAGCCAACACACCACTCCCACTGAGACAGTAACAGCCAACACACCACTCCCACGGAGACAGTAACAGCCAACACACCACTCCCACTGAGACAGTAACAGTCCTCTACAGCCAACACACCACTCCCACTGAGACAGTAACAGCCAACACACCACTCCCACTGAGACAGTAACAGCCAACACACCACTCCCACGGAGACAGTAACAGCCAACACACCACTCCCACGGAGACAGTAACAGTCCTCTACAGCCAACACACCACTCCCACTGAGACAGTAACAGCCAACACACCACTCCCACTGAGACAGTAACAGCCAACACACCACTCCCACTGAGACAGTAACAGTCCTCTACAGCCAACACACCACTCCCACTGAGACAGTAACAGCCAACACACCACTCCCACTGAGACAAAAACAGCAAATGATATCTTGCAATGAGGCCATTGCAGCCACCAGCTTCTATTTTCAGATGCATTAGGGAATCAGCAAGCTAACTAATAAATCATTGACATAATCAAGTCTCCATAATCAGGAGCATGATGACGACCCCATGGAGTGAAGGAATGACATCATCAAGGATGACTCTCCTGAAGTGTCAGATCTCATGCATAGCATTTAACTTCCTGTAAAAGAGATCAGTTGACACTGGGGCTTGTTTATCTGGTGCATGCATCACCTGACTAGTATATGGCTGGACTGAAGCAACCCACAGCCTATATACAGTGCATTCAGACCTCTTGACTTTCTCAACATTTTGTTACTTTACTGCCTTATTCTAAAATTGTTTAAATAGGTCGTTTTTATCTCATGAATCTACACACAATACCGCATAATGACAAAGCAAAAAATGTTTGCAAACGTATTAAAAATAAAATAGGACATATACACAAGTTCAGACCCTTTACTCAGTACTTTGTTCAAGCACCTTTACTCAGTACTTTGTTCAGACACCTTTACTCAGTACTTTGTTCAGACCCTTTACTCAGTACTTTGTTCAGACCCTTTACTCAGTACTTTGTTCAGACCCTTTACTCAGTACTTTGTTCAGACCCCTTTACTCAGTACTTTGTTCAGACACCTTTACTCAGTACTTTGTTCAGACACCTTTACTCAGTACTTTGTTCAGACACCTTTACTCAGTACTTTGTTCAGACACCTTTACTCAGTACTTTGTTCAGACCCTTTACTCAGTACTTTGTTCAGACCCTTTACTCAGTACTTTGTTCAGACCCTTTACTCAGTACTTTGTTCAGACCCTTTACTCAGTACTTTGTTCAGACCCTTTACTCAGTACTTTGTTCAGACCCTTTACTCAGTACTTTGTTCAGACACCTTTACTCAGTACTTTGTTCAGACACCTTTACTCAGTACTTTGTTCAGACACCTTTACTCAGTACTTTGTTCAGAGTACTTTGTTCTTTACTCAGTACTTTGTTCAGAGACACTTTGTTACTCAGTACTTTGTTCAGACACCTTTACTCAGTACTTTGTTCAGACACCTTTACTCAGTACTTTGTTCAGACACCTTTACTCAGTACTTTGTTCAGACACCTTTACTCAGTACTTTGTTCAGACACCTTTACTCAGTACTTTGTTCAGACACCTTTACTCAGTACTTTGTTCAGACACCTTTACTCAGTACTTTGTTCAGACCCTTTACTCAGTACTTTGTTCAGACACCTTTACTCAGTACTTTGTTCAGACCCTTTACTCAGTACTTTGTTCAGACACCTTTACTCAGTACTTTGTTCAGACCCTTTACTCAGTACTTTGTTCAGACACCTTTACTCAGTACTTTGTTCAGACACCTTTACTCAGTACTTTGTTCAGACACCTTTACTCAGTACTTTGTTCAGACACCTTTACTCAGTACTTTTTGACACCTTTTCAGACAGACCCTTTACTCAGTACTTTGTTCAGACCCTTTACTCAGTACTTTGTTCAGACCCTTTACTCAGTACTTTGTTCAGACCCCTTTTTACTCAGTACTTTGTTCAGACACCTTTACTCAGTACTTTGTTCAAGCACCTTTAGCAGCAATTACAGCCTTGACTCTTCTTGGTTATGAACTACTACCTTGTCACACCTGTATTTGGAGAGTTTCTCCCATTCTTCTCTGCAGATCCAGAGATCCTCTCAAGCTCTGTCAGGTTGGATGGGGAGCATTGCTGGGCCACTCAAGGACATTGAGTCTTGTCGGAAATCCACTCGTGTTGTCGTGGCTGTGTGCTTAGGTCCTGAGTGCTCTGGACCAGGTTTTCATCAAGGATCTCTCTGTACTTTGCTCCGTTCACTTTTCCCTCCACCTGACTAGTCTCCTAGTCCCTGCCGCTGAAAAACATCCCCACAGTATGATGCTGCCACCACCGTGCTTCACCGTAGGGATGACATTGGCCAGGTGATTAGCGGTGCCTGGTTTCCTCCAGACGTGACACTTGGCATTCAGGCCAAAGAGTTCAATCTTGGTTTCATCAGAGCAGATCGTCTGGTTTCTCATGGTCTGAAAGTCCTTTAGGTTCCTTTTGGAATATTCCTTTACTGAGGAGTGGCTTCCGTCTGGCCACCCTACCATAAAGGCCTGTTGGGTGCAGTGCAACAGAAATAGCTGTTCTTCTGGAAGATTCTCCCATCTCCACACAGGAACTCTATTAGAGTGACCATCTGGTTCTTGGTCACCTCCCTGACCAAGGCCCTTCTCCCCTTATTGCTCAGTTTGGCCGGGCAGCCAGTTCTAGGAAGTCTTGGTGGTTCCAAACTCCTTCCATTTAAGAATGATGGAGGCCACTGTGTTCTTGGGGACCTTCAATGCTGCAGACATTTTTTGGTACCCTTCCCCCAGATCTCTGCCGACACAATCCTGTCTAGGAGCTCTTCGGACAATTCCTTCAACCTCATGGCTTGTTTCGTGCTCTGACATGTACTGTCAACTGTGGGACCTTATATAGACAGGTGTCCAATCAATTGAATATACCTCAAGTGGACTACAATCAAGTTGTAGAAACATCTCAAGGATTATCAATGGAAACAGGGCGCACCTGAGCTCAATTTCAGACCCTTTGCTATGAGACTTGAATACTTATGTAAATAAGGCATTTATGTTTTGTATTTTTTATACATTTGCCACAATTTCAAAAAAAACTTTCGCTTTGTGATTATGGGGTATTGTGTGTAGGTTAATGAAGACTATTTTTACTTAACACATTTTAGAATAAGGCTGTAACGTAACATGTGGAAAAGGTGAAGGGGTCTGAATACTTTCTGAATGCATCTATGTATTGATGCCATTTAACGAAGAATCTGACAAACCTTTAGCATATTTATTCGTATTCATTCAGTTTTTCTATAAAAACAATGCTTTCATATATATAAAAAATGGAGTCCCTGGGAGTCGCATTGAAATCAAATGAGCCCTGCTTTATGTACCGATTTAGATACAAATGTATATGGTTCCCTATGGAACATTTCCCATCTTCATCCCTGGCGCAAAGCTTCACCACCATGATGTTCAATAATTCAGCATGTCTTTTTATAGCCCATGAATTCCGACCAGACTACCTGTGCTGTTCATCAGGTAGCCGAAACCTAAACAACTTCCGCCAATCTTGAACTTGACACATCGGAACTGTATGTAGCGTGACATGAATCTATTCGACTTGTGTGTTCATCATCACGCGCAGATCATGGCTTTTGGTTAGCCTAGAAGCGAACGCTTTAAACCACTGAATTAACGGTCATGTTTACTGTAGACGGGTGTTTACACGCGTGAGTATGCGTTATCTATATGAAGTGACGGAAAGATAAAACAACCTACCATAATTCTCCCCATCCATACTGATGCTGCTGTAGGCTTCAGTTTCTAGCGCTCCCTCTGCTGCAGCCGATATCTCCAATACGACCGCCCACGCGTGTCCGGTTGTCAGTCTGCCTGGATGTATCCCTCCCTAAAGTCCCCAACTGATGAGAACGCGTGTTTTCATATTTCTTCTATTCCTGCTGAAAGTGAATCGGTTGTAAGTTCTGTAGAGTAGCTAGGTATGCAGGCAGAGCTTTGAGAACATCAATCCATCCAGAGAGAAACCGCACGATCATGACCCCTCCTTTCCGAGATGATGTCACGCGCTAGAACTTAATGTCAGATACTATGCCTTTTACTCATTTCCATGTTTACTATTGTGAAGAACTAGCACAATTGGCTTAGAAATCAATGTTTCGTTGCACCTGCATGATGCCGGTGCCATGCATTATTTAGTGAAATACATGAGATCCGATGTTAATATTCAGACTTTTATGACACTGTAAAATGACAGTCCATTCGGAAGTATTCAGACCACTTGACTTTTTCCACATTTTGTTGTTACAGCCTTGTTCTAAAATGGATTAAATGCCCCCCCCCCTAATCTACACACAATACCCCACAATGACAAGGCAAAAACAAGAATTTCAACATTTTCGCTAACTTATAAATAGGGGAGGAAAAAAAGGAAATATCACATTTCAGTAAGTGTTCAGACCCTGTACTCTGTAGATATGCAGCGATTACAGCCTCGATTCTTCTTGGGTATGACGCTACAAGCTTGGCACACCTGTATTTGGGGAGTTTCTCCCATTCTTCTCTGAATATCCTCTCAAGCTGGGTCAGGCTAGATGGGGAGCATTGCTGCACAGCTATTTTCAGGTCTTTCCAGAGATGTTCAATCAGGTTCAAATCCGGGCTCTGGTGGGCCACTCAAGGACATTGAGACTTGTCCTGAAGCCACTCCTGCGTTGTCTTGGCTGTGTGCTTATAGTTGTCCTGTTGGAAGATGAACCTTTGCCCCAGTCTCTGAGGTCCTGAGTGCTCTAGAGGATTTCATCAATGATCTCTCTGTACTCCGTAACGTAACAAAATGTGGAAAAAGTGAAGGGGTCTGAATACTTTCCAAATGCACTGTAGGAGGCCATATAACAATTCAAATGCACTGTAGGAGGCCATATAACAATTCAAATGCACTGTAGGAGGCCATATAACAATTCAAATGCACTGTAGGAGGCCATATAACAATTCAAATGCACTGTAGGAGGCCATATAACAATTCAAATGCAGTCCGATATTCCTTTCAGGCTTTTGATGGTTTGTAGAATATATTCATATGTTCTACTAACAAAGAAGCAAGACCAGACCCCTATTCAAAGTCACAACTTTATTGCACCTGTATAGCTAATTACATGATCCATTTTGGTAAGAGTCACTTTTCATTATGAAAGGTCTCTCCTTGGTCTGAAAAGGCTGTGCAAAATATAGAACCATCAATGCAAATATGACGTGGATCAGTCACACCAGTAATGTCCTCGTGTCAGTTTCCTTGAGAATCGAACATGTCCTAAAGCTCATTTCACAGTCAACATTAAAACACATTCAATGGAACTGGTGATGACACCGCTCTCATACTGTATGACACTACAGTAACAAGGTGTCATCGTATGAAACACGCACATATGAACATCCATCTGCAAGAAATTATTTAAAGTCTCACAATCCCCCACCAATCCAAATACAGATTTTATCTGTATTTTTTATAACACATAAAAGATTTGTGAAAAGTTTCTTTAAATGATTTAACATTATCAATTAACTATACTGTTTAAGCTGACATCTCTAGAATGAAAGTCAATGGGTGGCTAGAACTACACTAGCCTCGTACGAATCATCCTGATCTCACAAGCTTGCATTCTGTTTCCGTGTAGCCGATCAGACCAGGATGGTTTGTAAAGGCTAAGTCTATGCAGGGATGACGGGGAAAGCTTGGGAAACACCAGGCGGACTGTACATTCTACACTGGCCAAGCGCTTTGTTTAATGACTAGCATTTATCATCTATTTATCAAAATCAGTGCCCAGATAAAGTGGAAGATCCCATGTTTTCACCCCCAAATATACTGGTAGAAAACAGGATAAAATGGTGGTGGTGTGTAATAAAATGTAGACTTGGCTAGAAGGTTGGTTGAACATGAGGGTTGTAAGGTTGGGGGATGGCTGGGTACATCAGGTTCCAGATGACCAGTTAATTGGACTGTCTGTGGGTGATTTGCATAGAGAGAGTACAGATTGGTACAATGATCATGTATTAATAGCATATACATCAACTTCAAACTAACAATGCCTGGGGCAACGTACGTAATCTAGCCTGGCCCCAGAGGTCTGTGCTGCATTTCCAACATTTACAATGGCCATAGGTGTTGGCCAAACCACACAAACAGACCTGGGACCAGCCTACATGCAACTATTTATCTGGGATAGAACACACAAAGAAAGAACTGTTTGGTTCATATTGAGGCCCAAAATTCATTCAGAAAACACATGATGCACAACCAAGCTGAAATTCACTGGAGATGGAGCATTACTAAACAATGGTCACCAACACAACTTTTAGTTAGAGACCAGGGTCCTGGTGATGGAGCATTACTAAATGATGGTCACCAACACAGTTAAAGACCAGGGTCCTGGTGATGGAGCATTACTAAATGATGGTCACCAACACAACTTTTAGTTAGAGACCAGGGTCCTGGTGATGGAGCATTACTAAATGATGGTCACCAACACAACTTTTAGTTAGAGACCAGGGACCTGGTGATGGAGCATTACTAAACAATGGTCACCAACACAACTTTTAGTTAGAGACCAGGGACCTGGTGATGGAGCATTACTAAACAATGGTCACCAACAACTTTTAGTTAGAGACCAGGGACCTGGTGATGGAGCATTACTAAACAATGGTCACCAACACAACTTTTAGTTAGAGACCAGGGACCTGGTGATGGAGCATTACTAAACAATGGTCACCAACAACTTTTAGTTAGAGACCAGGGAACTGGTGATGGAGCATTACTAAACAATGGTCACCAACACAACTTTTAGTTAGAGACCAGGGACCTGGTGATGGAGCATTACTAAACAATGGTCACCAACACAACTTTTAGTTAGAGACCAGGGAACTGGTGATGGAGCATTACTAAACAATGGTCACCAACACAACTTTTAGTTAGAGACCAGGGACCTGGTGATGGAGCATTACTAAACAATGGTCACCAACACAACTTTTAGTTAGAGACCAGGGACCTGGTGATGGAGCATTACTAAACAATGGTCACCAACACAACTTTTAGTTAGAGACCAGGGTCCTGGTGATGGAGCATTACTAAATGATGGTCACCAACACAGTTAGAGACCAGGGTCCTGGAGATGGAGCATTACTAAACAATGGTCACCAACACAACTTGTAGTTAGAGACATTGGGAATAACACGCAGAAGAGATGAGCAATTAGCTCCACTCATGACCTACTGTAGATGTCTAGGGTTGAAAAAAGTTCCCAATTCAACCCACCCACCCCAGAATCACACTCATACCCTCTTTTGCAAAACAGAATGGGACCATTTACCAGAAAGGAGAGCAAATGGATTAGAAAGCAGATGAAACAATGATATACCTAATCCATTAAAGGTGGATTATGTGGTGTTACAAACAGGCAAAGCCTTGACGTTATCGCTACAGTCCCCAACTTGACCTGGGGGTAGAGACATCCGCCTATGAACTTTGCAATTAGCTGATGTCGGGGCAATTCATATTCCAGCATCACTTGGTGTTAATCGACCATGAAATTTTCTATTCTGACACATCTACCAAATTACATCATCTTCAGAACCATCAAATTCACCCAGGAAAGGAAACAAAAACAATCTGTTAGGGACGCAGAACTGAATATTCTGATATAGGAAACTTCAAATACCACCATCACGCATACAATAATCAATCAGATTCAACTAAAGATGGAGGCCGTTTGTCTGCGTGGGACAGGCGTGTGACTGTTTCCCCCTCCAAATTCATGCTTGTAAAATAAGAGTAGAATCAGAATATGTAAATGTGTCAGCAGCAGCCACAGTGGGTCAGTTTTATCAGGTCATGTAGAACATACCAAGAAGGCATTGTGGCAAAGAAATCACACAGAATAAGAAACCATAAAAGCATAAAAGTATCAATCATTCCCAAACTAAAAGAGAGGATGGGAATAAAGCATATCAGTTATGATTCACCCTCTACAGTCCTGTTCATGTTTGGGATCTTTTAAAGGTGACTTGGTGATTGTGCTGATGGTGATCAGCGTGAGATGGTCACCACATGTCTTCACATACAGAATAGGCCATACGAGTCAGGAGAACAGTGTTCACCTCTATTGGCCCGTTGTCCTGCAGATCACCCAGTCAGCACAGCGGTTGTAACCAGTGGTGTAGTAGAGGGTAAACACACGGAAATGTCAATTACGCATGTTTTTGTATTTTGCCCGAGCGTTTACCCACCATTTGTGGGAAAATGAATTGAACGTATAGGGAGTGTTGCTTTACTCAGCAAGAGCGGCGATCAACGTTTACCAACCAAATTATTATTTTTTTACACTAAATCACTGGTTGCAACATTTTAGAATGTTCAGAGAAATAGATTGAGTAGAACACAATGATTTTCTATAGGAAATCATTTCAGCTCTATACATTACTATAATTCAAAGTTCTGCACGTTTCGCCCACCTGAACACAACACACAAGTGTCTCCCTCATAGGTTTCAATACATTTAGCTGATGGGTAAGGGTTATCTAGTATACATGATACAAGATCTCACCTCAGCCTTTCACACAGATAAATGCTATATGGTGCATGCCACATCCTTTGATACCGGCTAGAAAACCCCAGAACCGTCTCCTAGAGTAGCCCCACCATGTCAAATGTACAAATATGAGAACTCCTGACATGACTTGTTCTGAATTCCTAACATAACATAGTGTCATGTTATTACCACAGATGGAAGCTCATCACAGTACGGTAAATCCATCATGTTCATGAGCAGCTTGAGCACCATTGACTGAACAATATTTTCATATCCATCTGAGACAACGGCGTAGAAGCAATGGTCAACTCATTGTTGCTGAATCCTGTTGCTGAACCCTGGCTGACGGGTGGTAACATCACAGCCCATGTTGGTCAGCTCACCAGAGTCGGTCATCAAAGGAAGACTTGCGGTAAGTTCTATAGTGAAGAGACCAGCACAGATCAAAGATGTGTTGTTCTGTCAACTGGCCATGGTCTTGCAATCAGGGTATGAACCGCCAAGCAATTAAAAAAAGATTCACATTGTTACAGTGGTGTCACGTGTCGTCACTCCAGTTCGGTTGTACTGTATGTGGCCAAACATCCATTCTGGTTGGCTCTCAGTGACCGTATCCAAACATCCATTCTGGTTGGCTCTCAGTGACTGTATCCAAACATCCATTCTGGTTGGCTCTCAGTGACTGTATCCAAACATCCATTCTGGTTGGCTCTCAGTGACTGTATCCAAACATCCATTCTGGTTGGCTCTCAGTGACCGTATCCAAACATCCATTCTGGTTGGCTCTCAGTGACTGTATCCAAACATCCATTCTGGTTGGCTCTCAGTGACTGTATCCAAACATCCATTCTGGTTGGCTCTCAGTGACTGTATCCAAACATCCATTCTGGTTGGGTCTCAGTGACTGTATCCAAACATCCATTCTGGTTGGCTCTCAGTGACGGTATCCAAAGCCGGTCTTCTTGGCGCCGGGTGTGACCGACCACATGCTCCGCCGGTCTTGGATCTTCTGGAAGATATTGCCGCTCCTCCTCTTCTCTCGCTTGTACTTTTTCATTTTCTTCACCTGTTCATACACACATAAGAAATATTCAGACCAGAGGTAACAGAGGTAAAGCGTGCCGGAACCAGTTAGCGGCGCAGGCAAGGTTCTATGAATAGTTCAGCCAGAAGGAGCCCTTCACAAATGCTTTAGATGCAGAGCTAACTGGTGCATTCAGTTTCCACTAGGACTCTAGTGGAAGGCCAGGAGATTCAGGATGTTGCTAAATATCCGGGATAAAAATTTAAACAGAACCCTAGGTAAGTCAAAAACAAGATACAACTAAAGTATCCCTTTAACATAGTGATTGTTACAACAGAAGACATTATGTGAAAACAGCTTTCCACGGGCTTGTGTGTCTGTGGGTGCCCTCTCACCTTTCCACTGTCAAAGTCCTCATCCCACTCGTCAATCACCATGTCGGTTCTGGCATCGCGGGTGTCGTCAATGGCATCCCTACTGATGGCAGATGCCTCTCCCTCCCAGCTGAGGACTGGACACACCCACCCCAATCAGTCATTTCAGCGCTACGCACAACAGCGGTATGAGCCACTACTGACATTAGGCTCCCAGAGAGACTTAGCCAGCTACATAAATAACTTTAAGACAACTTTTTATTACAATTTCTTGACTCCACTGGAGGTAAAGTGCAACCTTGAGAATGTCTTATGTTCTAGATCTCACCTTGGGTTCCATAGGCTTTGTCCAAAGAGTTCTTCAGGAGCTCCTCAACCACTCCACCACTCCTCTTGCCATCCCAGACCATGGGGGCTGGGTGGGGGACATCCCCAGGACCACCCTCTACTGCTTCTGCAGCGGGAGCCTTGGAGCGCTTGTAGCCATCCTTAACCTGGCTGTCCCACACGATCACTCCAGCTATGGTGGGGGGGGGAAGTGTGAGTGAGGTGAAACATTCACAACCAGGGACAACTAAAACCAGAAATAAAGTAGCTAGTAAAGATAATGGACCTGTAGTTTTATATAATATAATCTTTGAGAACTAACAAGCACCAAAATAAACAGTGACAGTCAGGAAGAAATTAAAATTCCCAAAACAATTAATTTAGCAGCATTGTGTATTATGTTTGAGCAAAAGAACAGCAGTAACCATGACAAAATGCATGGAATCACGGGAAACTTCTTTAAAACGAAAACAATTTCTCAGCTCTATGGAAGAATATGTAGAATTGCAGGAAACCGGCGGAACGTTTTTTTCCCAGCTACAAAGCCAGGAGGGCGGGGCCGACCGCGCTCATTGACACGCTACCTGACCCTTTTTAATCCAGAAAAAAAACGTAACATTTGCAGATGCAACAAAAAGAGCCAAAATAAAACAAAAATTTGAGCCCTGGGAAATATAAACATGTATACATCATTTACATAATGCAAAACTAGGACAGAGCCTAATCAAGAGACATTGCCCACAGGAGTTCAAGTCCTGAAATCATATTCGAGAAGGAGTTTAGAAAAGTTTTGCCAAATAGGTTATGGTAAAAATGGGTAAGACTGGACTGTTGGCTTCAGTCAGTGCAGCAGTGTGTGGTGTGTGGGTCTACCGGTGCTCTCCACGGTGCCCTTCTTGGGAAGGGCCTCCGCTGCGTCAGTGTCGCTCCTCTGGTCGCCGGAGCAACAACGTCTGCTTTCCTCCCACAGTTTCACCTCTTCTTTTAGCCTGCGCTTCTTTAACTTCTTTGGGGCAGTAGAACCCCCAGCACCGTTTTCAACAACCGTGTCCTTCGTCCCAGAACTGCTGCACAAAAAAAATATATAGATTTCTATTTTTAACGTGTCAATGTGCAAAGAAACTGGACATTCGGTTGTATTTTCTCCTATATCTCCCATGTAAGATTCCATGTTAGTCAGGGTAGGTTTGACCCAGTGATATAGTATGTATGTTGCTTCCAATACATTTAGCTAATATCTTGGCATCACAGCCTTGTGTACACACATATACACACACACACACACAGTACCAGTCAAAAGTTTGGATGGAATCATGTAGTAACCCTCCCCCCCAAAAAAGTGTTAAATATTTTTTGGGCGGGGATTTGACATTCTTCAAAGTAGCCACCCGTCGCCTTGATTACAGCGTTGCATACTCTTGGCATTCTCTCAACCAGCTTTATGAGGTAGTCCCCTGGAATGTATTTCAATTAACAGGTGTGCCTTGTTAAAAGTTAATTTGTGGAATTTCTTTCCTTCTTAATGTGTTTGAGCCAATCAGTTGTGTTGTGACATGATAGGGGTGGCATACAGAAGACAGCCCTGTTTGGTAAAAGACCATGTCCATATTATGGCAAGAACAGGTCAAATAAGCAAAGAGAACAGTCCATCATTACTTTAAGACATGAAGGTCAGTCAATCTAGAACATGTCAAGAACATTTAGTTTCTTAAAGTGCAGTCGTAAAAACCACTATGATGAAACTGGCTCTCATGAGGAGCGCCACAGGAAAGGAAGACCCAGAGTTACCTCTGCTGCAGAAGATAAGTGCATTAGCGTTACCAGCCTCAGAAATTGCAGCCAAAATAAATGCTTCAGAGTTCAAGTAACAGACACATCTCAACATCTGTTCAGAGGCACTAATAATAAGAAGAGACTTGCTTAAGCCAAGAAACACAGTAATGGATGGCTAATTTGAAGAACCACAAATATATTTAGATTTGTTAAAAAAACATTGGGTTACTACATGCTTCCATATGTGTTATTTTATAGTTTTGATGTCTTCACTATTATTCTACAATGTAAAGAAAAACCCTTGGAATGAGTAGGTGTGTCCACACTTTTGACTGGTACTGTATGTTTTATTTACTTTTTGATGCGTTGGACCTTTTAACTGACATGTTTACTGCTGTAGGTCTAAAGCTACATGACCAGACAGACAAGTAATAGTACTCTAATGCATCTACGTTTTCTAGCTAGAATATCACAATAACATTTCAAAGTGACCTTTCTGAAACAGAACGTGTTAATGTTGCTTCCTCCGGTCCCTCCTCCAATCTCCTTTTCTTCCTCCTCCTCCTCCTCTTCATCATCGTCACAGTGTCCATACTCTGCTCTCCTTGATTCGCACCACACTGGAGAACCACCTGGAGCTTACTCTTAGGCTGGGGATGGGGCAGCTTTGGTTCTTCCAGGGCTCTTTGGTCAGGGGGGCTGAGTCTCCATGATCCCCCCTGACACCAGTCCTCCTCTTGTGCCGGCAGTGAAGCCTCCAGATGAGACTGAACCCTTTCCCTGTGGTTCACGGCTGCATCTCCATCCTCTTCCTCCCTCTTCCTCTTCTTTCTCCTTTTCCTCCTCTTCCTCTCACTGGCCGGTTCGATCAGTTCGGGCTCAGCGGGGATGTCTGGGATGACGTAGGCCAGTGCTGGCTCTCGCTCTCCGCCTTCCATCTCAGAGTGACGCCGTTTCTTCTTTTTCTTCTTTAAGGAGGTGGCGGAACTGCTTGGGCCAGGCTCTGACAGACTGGGGGTCTCGGTAGGTTTAGGGCTCTTTGGTAGGTGGGTCTGAAGCCCATTGGTTTTTGGAGAGAGGGTGGAGTTTGATTTCTGGGGACTCTGATGCTTAGATGGGATGCCTGAGTGGACATGGTGGGCTGCAGGTGGAGATTGCAGTTTGGGTGAATGGAATGGACCAACCCTGAGAGGGGAACGAGAAGAAAATGTTCAAGAACAAAATAGGAGAAATTCAAACCATCCAGAAAAATACTGAACACAACGTATAGTCTTATGTGTTGCTTCAAAAGTTGACCAATGAGACGGTGATGTTCAGTAGCGCATACCGTAACAAACTGCTTTGAAAGGGAAACAGAATGCAGTGTTTCTAAATTGGACAAATTCAGATAGTACCACCCCGTTTTACTCTGGTTCAAATAGTTCTCCTGTTTTGTGCCTAACTGGACACAATGCTGTGAACGGTCTGTGGAGGGGGAGGGCGTGGTGCGGTTCGTACCTGTGACTGTGAGTGGGTGAGGTGAAGGTGAGGTTAAGTTGAGCAGGATGCGTGCGGTCGCTGGACGGATGGCGTGGCAGGTGGGGGTGTTGAGCCTCAGTGCTGCTCGGACTCCGGCTGCGACTGGCCTGCAGTTATCGACAAAAATAAAAACTTGGTGGTCTAAAAGAAAATTGCCATGAACGTGACAAAAAAGGAGGGATGATCAAATAAGGAGGAAGGAATCATTGTAAAGACGGATGGAAGAACAAATGAACAAGGGAGAGAGAAAAACAGGAGAGGATGGTATGGCAGAGAAGAGTTAGAAATGGTTACAAGAAAATAATTGGAACTGAAACAAAAAGACAAAACATTGTAAAAAGAGGCGACTACTAATACAGGGCTGTCTAACCCTTCCTGGAGAGATACTGTCCTGTACCTTCTCACTCCAGGTGTTCAATTCAACCCCAGTTGTTAATAACCTGATTCAGCTTATCAACAAGCTCATTATTAGAATCAGGTGTGCTAGATTAGGGTTGAGTGAAAACCTACAGGACAGTATCTCTCCAAGAACAAGGTTGGAGAGACCTGTACTGGAGTATGTGGTTGGTTAGACAAGAGAATAAGAACACAGATGGTGTACTAGTCTTGCATAGGGCTGGGCGGTATACCATATACACACCGGTATTGATGCACGGAGCAGTTTGAGATTTTACTATATCTTCTGTAACCATGTCCATGTTTGGTTTGTTAAAAATGTGATACTCAACTCCAGCACGTAAAATGTCAGTTTTTATAGTTTACTCCTTTTGCTACTTGAGCTTAATGCTAAAAATGTTGCTGGAAGAGATGGCTGCCATTTTACAGGCTCCAAACCAATTTGCGTTATTTTTTAAACTTATTTTGTACATAATTATTTTGTACACCGTCTCCTATGGCCGAAATGAGCTTCTGGATAACAGAACAGTGATTAGTCACCTCGTACTGGACAAAGCTTTTTTTCTTTAACTAGGCGGATGCGAAGGATTTACTTCAGACACCCAACAAGGCCCAAATCCACGTCATTCGTATCAAGAAGAGACTGAGATATAGGGGTCATAGGTCGGGGTACCTTGAATCCAACAAGTGAGTAACCCGCCTCTACCATCAGTCCTATTTTCCAACGTGCACTCATTGGATAATAAACTGGATTAATTCCGATCAAGACTATCCTACCAACGGGAGATTAAACTGTAATCTCTTATGTTTCACCGAGTTGGTGATGAACAACGAAATGGTAACAAATCAAATTTTAGTCACATGCGCCGAATACAACCTTACATAGAGCTGGCTGGGTTTTCCGTGCATCGGCAAGATAGAACAGCTGCCTCCGTTAAGACAAGTGGTGGACGTCTGTGTCTATTTGGCAATAACAGCTGGTGCACGGAATCTAATATTGATGAAGACTCAATGTTTTGCTCGACTGAGGTGGAGTATCTCATGATAGTGTGGTCTACAGTTTATCTACCAAGAGAGTTCACCTATATTTTTCATTGCTGTCTATTTACCACCACAAACAGATGCTGGCACTAAGACCGCACTAAACAAACTGTATAAGGCCATAAGCAAACAAGAAAATCCTCATTGAGGCGGTACTCCTAGTGGCCCGGGGACTTTAATGTAGGGAAACTTAAATCCGATTTACCGCATTTTCTACCATCATGTTATATGTGCAACCAGAGAAAAACTATATAGACTTACAGACCACCTTTACTCCACACACAGAGACACATACAAAGCTCTTCCACGTCCCTCCATTTGGCAAATCTGACAAACTCTATCCTCCCGATTCCTGCTTACAAGCAAAAACTAAAGCAGGAAGTACCTGCGACTCGCTCAATACGGAAGTTGTCAGATGACACAGATGCTAAGCAACAGGACTTTTTTGCTAGCAGACTGGAATATGTTCCGGGATTCTTTCCATGGCATTGAAGTACACCTCATCAGTCACCTGCATCACCAACATGTGCATAGATGATGTCGTCCCCACAGTGACTGTACATAAATACCCCAACCAGAAGCCATGGATTACAGGCAACACCGCACTGAGCTAAAGGGTAGAGATGCTGCTTTCAAGAAGCGGGACTCTAAACCGGAATCTTATAAGAAATACTGCTATGCCCTCGGACGAACCATCAAACAGGCAACAAAGGCATCAATATCAGACTAAGATTGACTCCAACTACGAGACTCATCGGGTGTGGCAGGGCTTGCAAACTACTGCAAAGGGAAGCACAGCTACGAGCTGCCCAGTGACACAAGCCTACCAAACAAGCTAAATTACTTCTACGAACACCTCGAGACAAGCAACACTGACGCATGCATGAGAGCACCAGCTGTTCCGGACGACTGTATGATCACGCTCGCCGCAGTCGATGTGAGTAAGACCTTTAAGCAGGTCAACATTCACAAGGCCAGACTGATTACTAGGACGTGTACTCCGAGTATGTGCTAACCAACAGGCAAGTAGCTTCACTGACATGTTCAACCTGTCCATGACAGAGTCTGCAACACCTGCATGTTTCAAGCAGACCACCATAGTCCCTGTGCCCAAGAAACCAAGGTAACTTGCCTAAATGACAACAGATCCGTAGCACTCACATCTGTAGCCATGAAGTGATTTGAAAGGCTGGTAACGGCTCACATCAACACCATTATCCCAGAAATCCTAGACCCACTACAATTTGCATACCGCCCCAACAGAGCCAGAGATTACACAATCTATTGCATTCCACACTTTCGCACCTGGACAAAAGGAACACCTACGTGAGAATGCTATTCATTGACAACACCATGGTGCCCTCAAAGCTCACCACTAAGCTAAGGACCCTGGGAAGTCACTTTACCTCTACCTACATATTACCTCAACTAACCCCCCCCCCCCCCCCCAAATTGACATTGTACGTTACCCCCTGTATATAGCCTCATAACTTTGATTTTATTGTTACTCTTTAATTATTTGTTTTTTCTACTTTCTTTTTTTCATGTTTATATTTATTGATTACTTCAGTTTATTTAGTAGATATTTAAAACAATCTTAACTGCATTGTTGGTTAAGGGCTTGTAAATAAACATTTCCCTGTACTATTCAGCGCATGTGACAATATATGATTTGACCCCCCCCTTGATGCTCAGACTGATGCATGCAGCCAACCACACCAAGCCCTGTCTCATCACTCAAGGACAGCAGTTGCTCGACCAGAGGCACAAGAACTTCCTTGCTGTTCATTCTGCATGGTTAGATGGATATAATGTTGGTGACATACTGCTGTCCACAAGCGTTCTATACACTATTCATTTGTGTATCTTACTATCTGCTAGTTTGTCTTTTCTTAGCAAGGTGTTGCTAAAATAATTTGTTAGCCGCTAATGCTAAATCGCTAGTTAGTACATTTAGCAAATGAAGCTAGCTAATACTGACTAGTGCCAGTGCTGGTGAATGCCTAGATAAGATACCATTGCACAAACATGCTTATCAGAGAGGAATAGGCAAAGCATGAATATGTTAGCTAGCTGGCTACATGAAGTAAGAAACATGTAATGTAACATCTAATTAGGGTCACCTGGAAACACTGACCAACACTGGTTCCTACCCTGTAAATAATTCCTCCCTGGTTCATTCATTGCCGTGTCAAAACAACGTATTCAAGGTGCTCCCCACTATATTCCAACTACTTTAATTCCAACAGTTCACCAATTAACTAGGTCTATATTATTTGCCCATATCATGCTGCGTGGCACAGTGTGGAGTTGGATTGAATGGTATAACTGGAGAAATTGAGATGACTTATAATTTGTGTTGCTACCCTAGGGTCATGAACTACTCAAAGCATATTTAGATCTATTATTTTAAAACGATTATTCATAAAATACTGTAAAATATGATATTTTATTCATATCGCCCAGCCCTCGTCTGACAGTAGACTAGTTGTTTGGTTTGATAGGAGAATAGGAACACCGTGTACTAGCTTTACAGTAGACTACAATAGATACAATTGTCATAAAATCAATTTGATGGGATAACGAAAACACCTTATTTTTAAGAGTTACGGAGAGAGGTGAAGAGAAGGAAGGTAGCAGGCAACAAAGACACTACATGCTTCCAAGGCAAAGCCCAGGGAAAGTAGCTGTATTGCTGATAAGACTATAAATAGAGCCATGTGTTTTGGTTGACCATGTCACATGACCTGGATTTTGACCTTTATTTTAGGCATTTTCCAGAACTTAGAATTAGACAAAATGTAGACAATTGTCTGAGGATGGTGCTGGACCATGTGACATAAAAACAAACTGATACAGTTTGATGAAACCTTTAAAGGTTGAACTACGTGACATGATTAACCAAAAGACAGGGCCCTAACTATAAAGACTACTAAACTATGATTAGGCCTAGCATATTATCCAGTGTCGCGCCATCTGTGTGAGCCAGTGCTTACTTGCACCAGAGCTTTAAAAAACAGACGCAACATACTGTTACACCTGCGACAAAGACCCACAATCAATCTGAGACTGGCAAATTTATCCACAAGACGTTTACAATCAGAGACAGTGTCTTCGTTTTAAAATCGGACACAAACCTCTCTCGCAGTAGTCAGTACCGGCTTGCCCAGACAGCGCTGTAGTGGCTAACATGCTGACCAGACTGGACGTGTCTCACGTGTGAGCGTTGCATAAATGTACACATGCATTCAATCATTGCACCCACACTGCTCGCGAGCGTCTGCATAGCCAGGCGCTAAAATAGAAATTGGGTCTAATTGTGACCCTCAACGCGCTTCAAGTCCTGCCTCTACCATCTACTCATTGGTTTTTAGGAGCATATACCCACATGGGTGACTGAAAGATGAACTGAGGTCCTCACTCCAGTTGGTTGTGGTAATGCAGCTTAAAGTTGGTTACCAACCGCAATATAAAGTCCAAAGAATAAAAAGAAGCCTGAAGGAAGGAAAGATGACTAGAAATTAATTTGGTCTACCGTTTTATCAGTGGATTATTGTCGGAGTAGAGGACCGTGTGCATTTCAGGTAAAATAACAACCCAATATTCATATCCCAGGACAAATTAGCTAGCAATAGCAAGATGGCTAAATTGCCATAAATGTTGAATGCTTTTCAAACAGTCCCCAAATTAATATAATTGGTTCAGAGTTTGTAAGTCGCTCTGTATAAGAGCGTCTGCTAAATGACTTAAATGTAAATGTAAATGTTTAGCTATTTCAAATCAAATCAAATTTATTTATATAACCCTTCGTACATCAGCTGATATCTCAAAGTGCTATTTCAACCCTGTGCCCTGATCGCATCAGGTGTCGGTGTATAAAATCAACTTGCGCGCGTGCAGTCTGGTCAGCCAGTAAGCGGCTACTGAGCCATTCACGGTGCCTCTAGTCTCACCTTCTTGGCCGACAGGGCCAATTTCTTGGCGGGTGGGGGGAGACGTGGTGCAGGTGGGTGAAGATGTGATGTTGTTGAGGGCCAGGGGTTTTAGCTTGACCGTCTTCTGCTCCTCCGTGCCCACGCGCTCCACACTCTTGGCAGGGGAGGCCATGCCGTTCGAGACATTCCTAGGGGGGGTGGACGTCCCACCAACCGGCGCACTTTTGGTACCCATGGAATCCTGGACGACAATAGCAAGCATTTGGTTCTGATGAATAACGTGACCAGAACCCAATGACACACAGACAAACTGACCATCTTATATCTGTATGGTAAATCCAGTATAACATTAACATGACTGGGCTAAAGAATAAAGGGATATATTACATTCTGAGTGAGGGAAGCGCATGTAAATAAGACAACGTGCATGTTTGAGATATGCACATTTTCATCCTGTATGTGACCGCAATTATATAAGGGTACATTTTGTGCAGTTATAGTAGACAGACTGCCCGTCCAATAAAATTCATAATATATTATAACTAGTGCTGTACCTTTGAGTCGGAGGTGTCTGCAGAGGAGGAGTCTGACAGGGACTTGAGTGAGGTAGATGCGGCCAGGCCCCTGGCCCCTTGGTTCCCGTGCCTCCGGTCTCCGCCGTCCGACCTGCCGCCCACACCGTTGGAGGGGGCGGGGGTGCTGCTGCGCGCCTGGGGCTGCTGAGGAGGACAGGGCTTCTTCAGCTTCTTGAAGGGCTCCTCGATCAGCATGGGTCCACTGGGTATCCTGGTGGGTGCGTGGGAGGACGTCCCGTTGGACATCTTGTTGGGCTGCTGGGAGATGTTGGCGCCGTTCCTAGACACGGGTATGCCCAGGCCGCCCTCTACGGACTGAATCTTACGCAGCTGGAAAGGGTCCAGTTTCTGCAGTGAAAGAGACATGTTTCAGTGACCAAGCCTTGGGACAACACTCCATACAAGACATTCAGGAGGCGATACAAAGTCCCCAGGTTCAGAACAAAGAGGTAGAGCCATCTTCATCTCATCAGCCATCAAATCACATTTTATTTGTCACATACACCAAACAAAACAGGTATAGACCTTAGTGAAATGCTGATTTACCATGCTTACATCAAGCTACTGAACAGTGGTATAATATATATTACATCTTATCAGGCTACTGAACAGTGGTATAATGTATATTACATCTTAGCCATCAGGCTACTGAACAGTGGTATAATGTATATTACATCTTATCAGCCATCAAGCTACTGAACAGTGGTATAATGTATATTACATCTTATCAGCCATCAGGCTACTGAACAGTGGTATAATATATATTACATCTTATCAGCCATCAGGCTACTGAACAGTGGTATAATATATATTACATCTTATCAGCCATCAGGCTACTGAACAGTGGTATAATGTATATTACATCTTATCAGGCTACTGAACAGTGGTATAACGTATATTACATCTTATCAGCCATCAGGCTACTGAACAGTGGTATATTACATTGTGTAAGGACAGTATAGTTCATGTGTCCTTATTTGAACCGTTCTGTATTGTATTGATTTCCATGCAAATGGACAATAAAAGTATCACATCGAAGGCAGCAAGTCTATTCATACCGTATTGCTTTCAAACATTCTGATGACGGACCGTTCTGCCAGCCTGTCCCATACCTTGGTGACCTGCGGAGAGGACAGGGGTCTGTTGAGGTTGGTCTTCCTGAACTGCTCTGACGTCGCTACGTTCTTCCCCATTCCCTGCTTGGTGATCTGGCCATCCACGTTCTTCTTGGTCTCTGGGATCCTAATGGGCAAAGAGCAGATGTGGTCAATGTGTATGGTTCCTAGCTACTACTGCAATCAGTCGCTAGTAACCATCAGACCAGCAATAGATACTTGATCTAGCTTGTCGTGTAGAACGGAACCAATGGAATAGTTCTAACAGTTGGTAGATCATGGCGCTTGCAACACCAGGGTTGTTGGTTCGATTCCCACGGGGGACCAGCTACTGTAAGTTGCTCTAGATAAGAGCGTCTGCTAAATGACTCAAATGTCATGTAAAACGTAACAGAGTAAACTCTTAAGATAAACACTTCCAGGGCTCACTTGAAAAAGGCCTCAATGGAAAAGGCATTTGAACTTGTCAGACATCTGTATTGGACCCGGGTCTGGTAACTATATAAAGTCTCAATTTAAAAGGCATTTGAACTTGTCAGACATCTGTATTGGACCCGGGTCTGGTAACTATATAAAGTCTCAATGTAAAAGGCATTTGAACTTGTCAGACATCTGTATTGGACCCGGGTCTGGTAACTATATAAAGTCTCAATGTAAAAGGCATTTGAACTTGTCAGACATCTGTATTGGACCCGGGTCTGGTAACTATATAAAGTCTCAATGTAAAAGGCATTTGAACTTGTCAGACATCTGTATTGGACCCGGGTCTGGTAACTATATAAAGTCTCAATGTAAAAGGCATTTGAACTTGTCAGACATCTGTATTGGACCCGGGTCTGGTAACTATATTGTTAACGTCTTACCTCAGGTAGAATAGAACGTAGGCTTGCTGATTCAAGACTACTTTGATGTTACTGGAATGGACCATCGAGTCATTCATCTGGTACCATTGCCCGTTGCTGGCCTGGGAAAACAACAGAAATATGAATGGGCTTTTCTAAATAAAGTGAAGGGACATGCCACAGTAGAGACTAAACACAGATTAACAGGATAACAAACATACCGTTCTGTTAGAACAGTGACAGTGAAAATATAAACATAAATTATCCTTCAGACTTCCAAACAAAATCCTTCTCAAATGTTCAGTCTCAGGCCTACCATCAATGTCCTTACCTTGACATAGCAGTAGTAGTGGCCAGCATGACAGCTGTACCCAGAATGCACCAGGACAGCATAGAGGCCATACATGACCGGGTCCCCTGTGCTCTGAGACATGTAGGGGCGGATGTTCAGGAACTCTGGGTAGCCAACGTCCTAACAAAAACACAGGCGAGATAAGCATCAGGGGCATGTTCAGTAGGGAGCAAATGTTTTTAAAAATGGGGAGGAACTTCCTGAATTTGTCAAAAAAAAAAAAAAAAAACGAGTTTCATTGTTACAAAGTGTTTTGCAATGGTGCCCTACGGACTACGACCCAGTTAGGGTGAGAACTGTTGCACTGAAACAGCATTTTTAAACAGAGTAATGACTATTTTTGCGAGAGGTTTTTACCTTGGTGATTTTTCCTCCACTGAAGTTGGCAAACCTCTTGAGAGACAGGGTCAGAACATTGGACGTTCGGTGGACTGTGAATCGCTTTGTTGCCGGAACTTTCTTCTTACACCTGATAAAGTGTAAGTGTGTTGTTTATAAAACGTCTATAACACTAATGTGGGCCTTGTGTACGTCTACAATATCAGTGTGTTAGAAGTTACATCATTACTCAGAACTTACTTGGCACACATGTAGGCGTTCTCTCCACTCAACACGTCAGGCTTGACAAAGAGCTCCAGGGCTCGGACGATATTTGCTGCTTGCTGAAAAGGACAGACGGAAGACCACTCAACACAGGCATGAAACCAAATAGGAATTCAGCTGATGACTTTGGGATAGCAAACACACATCAATTAACTCTTTATTCTGTACGAGGGATAAATCAATAGGACCACCGATCTGACAAGAATTTATAAGTACCATTCTTCCTAGGTTTCTGCCTAGGGAGTTTTTCCTAGCCAATGTGCTTCTACATCTGCATTGCTTGTTCTTTGGGGTTTTAGGCTGGGTATCTGGATAAATGTGATTGATTGATTAGATCTGTGCTTGTGAAGTATTCAAGGACAGGAGGAAGATACTTTTAAAGTAAGCAAGAGACTTACTCGAATCTCCACAGCGATGTCCAAGTAAGGGTCGTACGTGTCTGACACACTTTTGCAAATGGAACACTTAACTGAAAGAGAAAAATATAGAATTAATCCACTAAGGCAATTTGTCAATATGCCTTAAAAAGTAGTTTATCGATGTAGCAGGGTTGGGATCAATTCATTTTGAATTCCAGTCAGATCAGAAAGTACAAATTACAGTTCCAAGAAAATTGGAATTTCAGTGTAGTTCCTCAATTGAAATGGAATTGACCAACTGTGCAATACAGTAGATTGAAAGCTGTACCTCGCGACCTGAGGTAACCGCCAAATATCTGGTGGACCAATGTGGTGGCCTGTGTCGTCCGGTCTAACCTACGACCCAGAGAGAGAAATATATTTTAAAAAGAATCATCCAAAAATGACAGATTGAGGCTTTCTGAAAACACATTCAATTCAATCCACATTTCAGTGAGGTATAATTAATGTCCTTCACTCGATGACTTGACAAACTTACTTGGGGTAGCTGTTCAGACAGGCTTTCTGCATGGCATCGATGGTGTAGCGTAAGAATTCATGGGCGTCTTCCTGGCTACCGAACCGAAAGTGCCTGGCAATTTCTGCAAGAGCAAAAAAGAAACCCCTTGTTAGATTAATACCAAAAGCCTCAACTCCATCCCTTATGGCTTCATGGGAAATCTAGAGCACACAATACCAGCATGCCCAACCCAACCTTCTTCTTGTGTTTTTGTCTCCGATGTTGGTTTGATGTCGTTTGTAACTAATGGGCTTGTGCTGTGAAAATACATTACTGTCCTCAGTGGGGGAAATGACCTGTCCATTATCAGCGGGCCTACAGCATGAGACCACTCTGAGGCATTAAGCCATTCAAATGGGTATCATCTTTTTAAATGGAGAGAGAAACAGAGACTCAAACACTCCACAACCTGCTAGTTTCCTCTTAAAGGAAAGGTTCATCCATTTTAAATGTTCTATTGTTTTCATGCATCTCTGAGTGATGTTCTATCAATTCCCCTGGTCACTTCATGTGTATCTGCATTATTGGGATTTAAGCAGGCAGAAATCCAGCCTGTATAATGTAGCACTGTGATGAAGTAGCTCTCACTAGACTGGACGTTAAAAGGAATAGGACTTTTAGATGATGAAACAGTCTATCAAACATGTCAGATTTCAATACTGGCTGTCAATACTGATGTCATGCTGCGTCACGTGGTTGCTATGCTAATCGTCACGCAATCCCTTCTCAAAGTCGTGTAAATGTCGAGGAACGTGCCTTTTTTCCCTCCAAACTACATAACGCCATGATTCAAAAGCTATACAATATTACAAATAGCAAGTTAATCTTACGTCTAGGAAAATAATTGTAATGTAGTTCTTGTTGACAAATTTGTGCTAATGTTGGGTTGCACCCTATAGACTCCCCTTCACTCCTTGGAGAGCGCAGCTTGTCCCAGAATAGCCCAGAATGCACCTTGCGGCCCATTGACATGCTTCAGCAACATTTCCCATCTCCTTAAAAGTATATATGTCGTTGCGAATGTCAGACTCCACTCTGAGGCACATTGATGTGCATGTTGAACATGGTGAGATTGTCGACGCCTAAATAGATAAATGGAGTTTAAGGCGATTTTACAGCTAACTAGCTACGTGACATGCTGATATTGTCGTTGGTATTATTGTGTGTAGCTACGTTTGTTAGCTAGCTAGCCAGCCTATAGAGAGAATTGCGGATTTTGTATTCAACTGCAATAGATATCCAAAAGGACTTTCCATGTTGCTACCAACCTTCTTATAACGACAAAATGAAACATTTGTTCAAATAATAATATATATAATATATGCCATTTAGCAGACGCTTTTATCCAAAGCGACTTACAGTCATGTGTGCATACATTCTACGTATGGGTGGTCCCGGGGATCGAACCCACTACCCTGGCGTTACAAGCGCCATGCTCTACCAACTGAGCTACAGAAGGACCACAAATAATTGTTCTCAGTGTTATTTAACACAGTATATTAAAGGAATGAGTGTTTTTTTCCTTTGACAGGAGGGAGAACCAGTCTACAGTCTCCTCTTAACAGATAGAGGGGGAAGGAGACACCACAAACAAGAGTAAAAAGGAGGAAATGGTGGGTGTGAGGAGAGCAAGAGGCTGGCTGGCGAGAGGGAGCGAAAGAGGCGAGGGAGAGAAAGTCCGAAAATCTTATAGCCAGGAGACAGAGGAAGCTAAAGGAAAATCAACCATCTCAGCAGAGCAGACGGTTGATCAATTGTAAGCACTTCTGTGAGTTTGTGCTAATGCTGCTACCCTGCTACTCCTAGCCCGCAGTCACAAGGAGACAGAGAGGACATCGTAGAGAGAGAGCACCAGATGGGGGGAGAGGATATTGCAGCAATTGGGAAGGTAAAATTCAGGACGTAAGAAGAGGTGGACAGTACCAAGAGAAGGAGATCCCTGGGGACAACGCCTCTCTGACACAGGCCCATCGCAGGGCTGTTCAGTGTCGCTCCAAGAGGGCCAAAACACTTCTAGTTTTCATCCTCTCCTCATATGGGAGGAATTCAGAAATGGTACACCAGGTAGGAACAAAAACCGGAGGCGTTTTTGCCTTCCAGGAGCGGAATAGCCCTTCACTAGAGGACTCTACTACTGCACACACCATAAGGTATCCACAGTAAGGTGCCGGGAGAACACACTCCAAGTCTCCGCAAACTTAAACCAATAAAAAAGATCAGTCATTTACTGTGCCAAGCTTAGATTATATTACTGACATTAGCAGTGATCCGAGCATTTGTGGCTTCAGATCAGGCTGAACTCACGATCCCTCCCCCTCTACATAACAGCGTGGTGGTTGTACCATCCCTCCCCTCTCTATATAACAGTGTGGTGGTTGTACCATCCCTCCTCTCTCTATATAACAGTGTGGTGGTTGTACCATCCCTCCCCTCTCTCTATATAACAGTGTGGTGGTTGTACCATCCCTCTATATAACAGTGTGGTGGTTGTACCATCCCTCCCCTCTCTATATAACAGTGTGGTGGTTGTACCATCCCTCCCCTCTCTATACAACAGTGTGGTGGTTGTACCATCCCTCCCCCTCTATATAACAGTGTGGTGGTTGTACCATATAACAGTGTGGTGGTTGTACCATCCCTCTATATAACAGTGTGGTGGTTGTACCATCCCTCTATATAACAGTATGGTGGTTGTACCATCCCTCCCCTCTCTCTATATAACAGTGTGGTGGTTGTACCATCCCTCTATATAACAGTATGGTGGTTGTACCATCCCTCTATATAACAGTATGGTGGTTGTACCATCCCTCTATATAACAGTATGGTGGTTGTACCATCCCTCTATATAACAGTATGGTGGTTGTACCATCCCTCTATATAACAGTATGGTGGTTGTACCATCCCTCTATATAACAGTGTGGTGGTTGTACCATCCCTCTATATAACAGTGTGGTGGTTGTACCATCCCT
Source organism: Oncorhynchus gorbuscha (assembly GCF_021184085.1). Taxonomy (NCBI): domain Eukaryota; kingdom Metazoa; phylum Chordata; class Actinopteri; order Salmoniformes; family Salmonidae; genus Oncorhynchus; species Oncorhynchus gorbuscha. The sequence continues at coordinate 107,541 of NW_025745789.1, read as the reverse complement.
CTATATAACAGTGTGGTGGTTGTACCATCCCTCTATATAACAGTGTGGTGGTTGTACCATCCCTCTATATAACAGTGTGGTGGTTGTACCATCCCTCTATATAACAGTGTGGTGGTTGTACCATCCCTCTATATAACAGTGTGGTGGTTGTACCATCCCTCTATATAACAGTGTGGTGGTTGTACCATCCCTCTATATAACAGTGTGGTGGTTGTACCATCCCTCTATATAACAGTGTGGTGGTTGTACCATCCATCCCTCTATATAACAGTGTGGTGGTTGTACCATCCCTCCCCTCTCTATATAACAGTGTGGTGGTTGTACCATCCCTCCCCTCTCTATATAACAGTGTGGTGGTTGTACCATCCCTCCCCTCTCTCTATATAACAGTGTGGTGGTTGTACCATCCCTCCCCTCTCTATATAACAGTGTGGTGGTTGTACCATCCCTCCCCTCTCTATATAACAGTATGGTGGTTGTACCATCCCTCCCCCCTCTCTATATAACAGTGTGGTGGTTGTACCATCCCTCCCCTCTCTCTGTGGTGGTTGTACCATCCCTCCCCTCTCTCTATATAACAGTATGGTGGTTGTACCATCCCTCCCCTCTCTCTATATAACAGTGTGGTGGTTGTACCATCCCTCCCCTCTCTATATAACAGTGTGGTGGTTGTACCATCCCTCCTCTCTCTATATAACAGTGTGGTGGTTGTACCATCCCTCCCTCTCTATATAACCCATCCCTCCCCTCTCTCTATATAACAGTGTGGTGGTTGTACCATCCCTCCCCTCTATATATAAAACAGTGTGGTGGTTGTACCATCCTATATAACCCCTCTCTCTATATAACAGTGTGGTGGTTGTACCATCCCTCCCCCCTCTATATAACAGTGTGGTGGTTGTACCATCCCTCCCCCTCTATATAACAGTGTGGTGGTTGTACCATCCCTCTATATAACAGTGTGGTGGTTGTACCTCTCTATATAACAGTATGGTGGTTGTACCATCCCTCCCCTCTCTCTATATAACAGTGTGGTGGTTGTACCATCCCTCCCCTCTCTCTATATAACAGTGTGGTGGTTGTACCATCCTCTAACCCATCTCTATATAACAGTGTGGTGGTTGTACCATCCCTCTATATAACATCCCTCTATATAACAGTGTGGTGGTTGTACCATCCCTCTATATAACAGTGTGGTGGTTGTACCATCCCTCTATATAACAGTGTGGTGGTTGTACCATCCCCCCTCTATATAACAGTGTGGTGGTTGTACCATCCCCTCTATATAACAGTGTGGTGGTTGTACCATCCCCCCCTCTCTATATAACAGTGTGGTGGTTGTACCATCCCTCCCCCCTCTCTATATAACAGTATGGTGGTTGTACCATCCCTCCCCTCTCTCTATATAACAGTGTGGTGGTTGTACCATCCCTCCCCTCTCTCTATATAACAGTGTGGTGGTTGTACCATCCCTCCCCTCTCTATATAACAGTGTGGTGGTTGTACCATCCCTCCCCTCTCTCTATATAACAGTGTGGTGGTTGTACCATCCCTCCCCCCTCTATATAACAGTATGGTGGTTGTACCATCCCTCCCCCCTCTATATAACAGTGTGGTGGTTGTACCATCCCTCCCCTCTCTCTATATAACAGTATGGTGGTTGTACCATCCCTCCCCTCTCTATATAACAGTGTGGTGGTTGTACCATCCCTCCCCTCTCTCTATATAACAGTGTGGTGGTTGTACCATCCCTCCCTCTCTATATAACAGTGTGGTGGTTGTACCATCCCTCCCCTCTCTATATAACAGTGTGGTGGTTGTACCATCCCTCCCCTCTCTCTATATAACAGTGTGGTGGTTGTACCATCCCTCCCCTCTCTATATAACAGTGTGGTGGTTGTACCATCCCTCCCCTCTCTCTATATAACAGTGTGGTGGTTGTACCATCCCTCCCTCTCTCTATATAACAGTGTGGTGGTTGTACCATCCCTCCCCTCTCTCTATATAACAGTGTGGTGGTTGTACCATCCCTCCCCTCTCTCTATATAACAGTGTGGTGGTTGTACCATCCCTCCCCTCTCTCTATATAACAGTGTGGTGGTTGTACCATCCCTCCCCTCTCTCTATATAACAGTGTGGTGGTTGTACCATCCCTCCCCTCTCTCTATATAACAGTATGGTGGTTGTACAATCCCTCCCCTCTCTCTATATAACAGTGTGGTGGTTGTACCATCCCTCCCCTCTCTCTATATAACAGTGTGGTGGTTGTACCATCCCTTCCCTCTCTCTATATAACAGTGTGGTGGTTGTACCATCCCTCCCCTCTCTATATAACAGTGTGGTGGTTGTACTATCCCTCCCCTCTCTATATAACAGTGTGGTGGTTGTACCATCCCTCCTCCTCTCTATATAACAGTGTGGTGGTTGTACCATCCCTCCCCTCCTCTCTATATAACAGTATGGTGGTTGTACCATCCCTCCCCTCTATATAACAGTCACAGCCTAACTAAGGCACCGCAGTCACAGTGACTCTTCCAACCAGCGTTATACCTTATGCATACTGCTACTGAGTCTCCAGGGTGTTCTCTGGCACAATGCACCATCTACGGAACCATTATGTATTATAATCGATGTATGGGTAAATAACAAGTGAAAAACATGCAGTACATAATACTAAATCAGATTTCTTTGGTTCTCATTTCATTAGCTAGGTTTCCATCCAACCAGTGAGATTCTTACGCAAAAATAAAAATCTGCATATAAACAAAATGCGCATTCTCACCAAAGAGGTTTCCATCAAATGTACTTGTTGTGGATAAAAGGCTGTGCGTGGCGACGTAGTGCAACATTTCCACGGACAGTTAAAGGAGAAGTTTACATACAGCCAAATACATTTAAACTCAGTTTTTCATAATCCCTGACAGGGAATTTTTACTAGGATTAAATGTCTTCAGTCAGTTAGGATCACCACTTTATTTTAAGAATGTGAAATGTTCAAAAAAATTTATTAGAGAATGATATATTTCAGCCTTAATTTCTTTCATCACATTCCCAGTGGGTCAGAAGTTTACATTACAATCAATTAGTATTTGGTAGCATTGCCTTTGAATTGTTTAACTTGGGTCAAACGTTATGGGTAGCCTTCCACAAGCTAGCCTTCCCACAATAAGTTAGTTGAATTTTGGCCATTCCTCCTGACAGTAACTGAGTCAGGTTTGTTGGCCTCCTTGCTCGCACATGCTTTTTCAGTTCTGCCCACAAATGTTCTATAGGATTGAGGTCAGGGCTTTGTGATGGCCACTCCAATACCTTGACTTTGTTGTCCTTAAGCCATTTTGCCACAACTGTGTATTATTGGGGTCATTGTCCAGTTGGAAGACCCATTTGCGGTCAAGCTTTAACTTCCTGACTGATGTCTTGAGATGTTGCTTTATTTTATCCAACATTTTCCTTCCTCATGATGCCATTTATTTTGTGAAGTGCACCAGTCCCTCCTGCATCAAAGCACCCCCAGAGCATGATGCTGCCACCCCCATGTTTCACGGTTGGGATGGTGTTCAGCTTGCAAGCATCCCCCTTCTTCCTCCAAGCTTAACGATGGTCATTATGGCCAAACAGTTCTATTCTTGTGTAATCAGACCAGAGGACATTTCTCCAAAAAGTATGATCTTTGTCCCCATGTGCAGTTTCAAACCGTAGTCTGGCTTTTTTAATGGCGGTTTTGGAGCAGTGGCTTCGTCCTTGCTGAGCGGCCTTTCATGTTATGTTGATATAGGACTCGATTTACTGTGGATATATATTTTTGTACCCGTTTCCTCCAGCATCTACACAAGGTCCTTTGCTGTTGTTCTGGGATTGATTCGCACCTTTCATCACTAGGAGACAGAACACCTCTCCTTCCTGAGCGGTATGACAGCTGCGTGGTCCCATGGTGTTCATACTTGCGTACTATTGTTTGTACAGATGAATGTGGTACCGTCAGGCATTTGTAAATTGCTCCCAAAGATGAATCAATATTTTTTTCTGAGGTCTAGGCTGATTTGTTTTGATTTTCCCATGTTGTCAAGCAAAGAGGCATTACGTTTGAAGGTAGGCTTTGAAAGACATCCACAGGTACACCTCCAATTGACTCAAATGACGTCAATTAGCCTATCAGAAGCTTCTAAAGCCATGACATCATTTTCTGGAATTCTCCAAGCTGTTTAAAGGCACAGTCAACTTAGTGTATGTAAACTTCTAAACACACTGGAATTGTGATACTTTGAATTACAAGTTAAATTATCTGTAAACAATTGTTGGAAAAATGACTTGTGTCATGCAAAGTAGATGTCCTAACAGACTTGCTAAAACTATAGTTTGTTAACAAGAAATTTGTGGAGTGGTTGAAAAAGGAGTTAATGACTCCAACCTAAGTGTATGTAAACTTCCAACTTCAACTGTACCAAATAAATAAGAGTTAAATGGGTTTCCATCGCATATTTCACTCTACTGACGGTTGTTACTAAAGATACATATACACATACTGAGTGAGCCCACTCTGGTCTTGGCACATGAGCACTGACAACAGCTCACAGTCATAGATACAGTGAGGGTATAGCCTACATGATGATTATTATGACTAGAGAGAGAGATCATTTTTATTTGTCTAACGGCAGTCAAGCATCGATCATGACCAGAATAAGACCCTGGATATTTGTTGGAAAGGAGGATCAAGCTCAACACCTTGTACTTTCACCACCCTGTGAAGTTCATCACTTATTTCATCTGTAGTAAACTACGGTTTCCTGAGTCGTAGTGGGAAGACTACACAACATGTCATCATGTGACTCCAATATGATGTTATTATAGCAATATTGGCACATGAAAGCATTTCCATTACTCACATAATTCATCTTAGACATAAAACGATCCCAACCGTGTCTAGCGTATTTTGTTTAGTGACATTTGCTGTTTCCATCTGGCCCGTTGGGACATTTGTTCTCCCCCCCAACGTACTTTAATCTCAAAAAGGACGGATGGAAACCTGGTTAGTGTTTATGAAACTAAACTGAAATCAAGAATATAACAGCCAATCAATATCATGTACCTTGCAGGAGAACAAAAACTGCAATGCTGCTAGAAACAAGCTTCCACTTACAACTCTGAAAAACCAACGCCAACTCAATAGATGTAAAACAGCTAAACAAGAAGCACACTACTTACTTTTTAGGTCTCGGATGAAGGAGACAGGCTTGATGGCATTTCCTGTGTTGGCAAAGGCTTGGATGATGTGGTTCTGCATTATACAAATCATACAGAAACCCGACTGGTGACCTGAAATGCACAGGAATAGAATAATGAGGTGAAGTCAATGTCATTACCCCCACCAGACTGGCCAAGTCACCGTCATTACCCCCAACAGACTGGCCAAGTCACCGTCACTACCCCACCAGACTGGCCAAGTCACTGTCATTACCCCCACCAGACTGGCCAAGTCACCGTCATTACCCCCACCAGACTGGCCAAGTCACCGTCATTACCCCCACCAGACTGGCCAAGTCACCGTCATTACCCCCACCAGACTGGCCAAGTCACCGTTATTACCCCACCAGACTGGCCAAGTCACCGGCATTACCCCCAACAGACTGGCCAAGTCACCGTCACTACCCCACCAGACTGGCCAAGTCAATGTCATTACCCCCACCAGACTGGCCAAGTCACCGTCATTACCCCCAACAGACTGGCCAAGTCACCAGACTCATTACCCCCAACAGACTGGCCAAGTCACCGTCATTACCCCCAACAGACTGGCCAAGTCACCGTCATTACCCCCAACAGACTGGCCAAGTCACCGTCATTACCCCCAACAGACTGGCCAAGTCACCGTTACCCCCAACAGATTACCCCCACCAGACTGGCCAAGTCACCGTCATTACCCCCACCAGACTGGCCAAGTCACCGTCATTACCCCCACCAGACTGGCCAAGTCACCATCATTACCCCCACCAGACTGGCCAAGTCACCGTCATTACCCCCACCAGACTGGCCAAGTCACCGTCATTACCCCCACCAGACTGGCCAAGTCACCGTCATTACCCCCACCAGACTGGCCAAGTCACCATCATTACCCCCACCAGACTGGCCAAGTCACCATCATTACCCCCACCAGACTGGCCAAGTCACCGTCATTACCCCCCCAGACTGGCCAGTCACTCATTACCCCCACCCAGATTACCCCCACCAGACTGGCCAAGTCACCGTCATTACCCCCACCAGACTTACCGTCATTACCCCCACCAGACTGGCCAAGTCACCATCATTACCCAACAGACTGGCCAAGTCACCATCATTAGTCACCCATTATCCCCAACAGACTGGCCAAGTCACCATCATTATCCCCAACAGACTGGCCAAGTCACCATCATTACCCCAACAGACTGGCCAAGTCACCGTCATTACCCCCAACAGACTGGCCAAGTCACCATCATTACCCCCAACAGACTGGCCAAGTCACCATCATTACCCCCAACAGACTGGCCAAGTCACCATCATTACCCCAACAGACTGGCCAAGTCACCATCATTACCCCAACAGACTGGCCAAGTCACCGTCATTACCCCCAACAGACTGGCCAAGTCACCGTTATTACCCCAACAGACTGGCCAAGTCACCGTTATTATCCCCAACAGACTGGCCAAGTCACCGTTATTACCCCCAACAGACTGGCCAAGTCACCATCATTACCCCCAACAGACTGGCCAAGTCACCGTCATTACCCCAACAGACTGGCCAAGTCAAGTTACCGTCATTACAGCAACAAACTGAGGAAGTCATTTGACTTCCAGCACAACAGTTTTCTTAAACATATGTTCGTTGCTTATTGTGTGTGTCAGATGTTGGCTGTTTGGCTTATGACATAATATGAATCAATTTCTTATATTGTGAATGCACACAAAACCATTGTTTTTAAGTAAACAATATGCTTTCAGAAACATTTCAGTTGAATGCATTCAGTTGTACAACTGACTAGGCATCCCCTTTTACTCATGGGAGTAGAGCTGTTGGACATGTGCCCCTTTCCATCCAACCTTTGAGGTAATTTCTAGACAATATGTTTGTCCATTTAGGGGACCTGTTTAGTCTCAAAACTAGAAGCAAAAGATTTGTGTTGACCCATTTAATGTTTTTGCACTACAACGCCTATATTGTGCCATTCAAAAAGGTATGTAACCAGAGGTCAACTGAACTACTCACAGGCACGACTGTGCTCCTTGGAAAGGAGATAGTTTGCCAGGGGCGGTGTGTAGGTGAGACACTGCACAGTGGAGTTAAGGAAGCAGGTGTTGCCCAGGTTGTGGAGGCCGGCTCCCACCCGGTAGACACGCTCCCAACGCATGGAGAGTCTGTTCCCAGGGAAGAGCATCTTCTGGGGGGCGGGGATCCCATCACTCTGGCCCCCACACTGGTTGTCTGAAACTGGTGGATGGAGGGGTGAGATTACAGAAATTGCATGGATAATTCAGAAAAGCCATTGAGAATAGTTCAGACAAACTCAACAATTCAGCCAAACTTGATCACGTCACCAAAAACCCAGTAGAGAAACACTCATGGTGAATTGAGCTGTTCTTCAATTCCACCAAAAAGGTTAAGACAGTGGGGGTGATTAAGAATATCGACGTGTGTTAATTCTGTGGCAGTGAAAACTAGATTTAACAAACCTCTTGAATGGCTCAGAGAGGGTACATTTCTCAGTCAACGGCCTTACCTTGCCTCTTGATCGGAGCGGGCTCTGTGCTGGCCCTCTGACCCGACGTGGCCCCCTCACTGCCGCGTGGGTTGAGGATCACATATTTTGTCTTGAGACTGTCCAGCTGATAGGAGAAGCCTTTGCTGGCCGGCTCAAACTCAATCTTCTGCAACAGGACCTTCTTGGCCGAGGAGGCCAGCAGCTTATTGAGGTCGCCATCGTCCCCCGCCGAGGAGTCCTTCCGGCCGGGCTTCAGGGCCTCCTTGAGCTTGTCGACTATAGGCATCGTTTGAGCATCACTGTGGATGAGACAGGGTGGGATTCACGAATCAGAATCACCTTTGCTTACATGTACCAAGGAATTTGACCTGGTGAAACGGCACTGACAAGTAGAACACAGAAAAACTTATGAAGACATAATACACACAAGCCTACAGTATAGATAAAACAAAATCAGAACAATTACACACAGTAAGGCCAGTTTGAGACTAGTCAGTTAAAATCGAGGCTAAAATGAATATTCCACAGTACAGCACTGCAACGTCATCGTTCCCTCAGAGAGAGAGGCTACTGTAGCAGTGAATGTCTATTTCCTGTCAGTGATTCCTAAACTGGCAACCCGGGCTGTAAACCCAGACTGTAAACCCGGATTGTAAACTGGCAACCCGGGCTGTAAGCATGGAAGTGGTGCTTTTCGGCGAGAGAGCGGCATATTATGGCAAGAGGACTAAGTGTCTGAGGAGTCAGCCTGGGACTTGGCAGCAGTCTCTAATGTTATGCAAGATAGTGGAGGCGGGCATCATGTGTGTGTAGCGGGGAGAGATACTCGACACAAGCACAACTGCTGTCTACCAGGTCAGATACTCATGTTTGGTCTATTCCTACATCAATCAAGTCATTGCCATACCAACCAACAACCACCCACTGTCACAACAAAGGAAAGAGTGGTGTGGTGACAGTCATGATGTTTGTACATGTCCTCAGAATGCCTTCAGTTATTCCAAGTGCAATCTGTTATAATTATTTTATTCATTCAGTTGTAACCGTTGATTCTTTTTTTACTTCAGGGCCCAATTTCATAAAGTGTTAGAGAAGGAGTGTTGATCTCAAATAAGTTTGCCTTTCAGATATTCTAGTGAATATGAATACATAAGACAGCGGGAAGCTGATCCTAGATCAGCACTCTTAGTCTGAGATGTTTCTGAATACAGGCCAGGTTGATTATGCTCTAAGAGAAGCTACAGAGAAAAGCTACACATCACTTGTGTGCTTAATATGGGAATGAGTAGTGAAATAGGCTAGATACTGGTCCTCTGTAGCTCAGTTGGTAATGCATGGCTCTTAAAAACGCCAGGATAGTGGGGTTGACTCCCAGGAGTAGAATCTACACACGGATGACTAAGTTGCTTTGGATAAAAGAAGTCTATGCCATCTCTCATATCTAAACCTACTGTCATACAGTGGGGCAAAAAAGTGTTCAGTCAGCCACCAATTGTGCAAGTTCTCCCACTTAAAAAGATGAGGCCTGTAATTTCATCATAGGTACACGTCAACTATGACAGACAAAATTAGAAAAACAAATCCAGAAAATAACATTGTAGGATTTTTTATGAATTTATTTGCAAATTATGGTGTCATAGTTGACGCATAGTTCACGCTTAGAGTAAACAAATAACTGCTACACAAACCTTGCGTCAACTTGATGTACGACCAGCAAACTATAGTGCTATATGTTAGTGATGCACTAGCATGCTGCCATTGAGTGGTTGAAAAGCACCGGGGAGAGGGAACAGCCCTTGGTCAACAGCACACGGACACAGGATGGACCAGTCACAGAGCAGTGTTCTGTTCAAACCCACACTTGACAGAGAAAAGGGAGGGGAGCCTGACTCATCATTAGACCTGGCAGTGACGTAGCTGAGGGAGAGCAAGGGGGCTGCACATGCAGCATCACACGCACAAGGGCAGACTAACCTTCATGTGCTGCTACTGATAGAATTAACAATCACACAGCCCACAGTGAGATGTAATGGGTGGACCATCTACAGGGATTTTCAGTTTATTCACCAAACCCTTTCTATAGGGGTGCTGTTCTACCCAACCATTGGACCATATAGGCGAGGCTATCACACAGAACGTTATGCCACTGTCAGAGATACTGTGGACCCATGACACTACATACTGTTTTAATGACATCACAATCAAGAACTTTAGGCTTTTTACTTAGATACTGATACCAGGATTAGTATCACAATAGTCAATATCTCTGATATGGCAGCCCCAGGCCATATCAGAGAGGAAGAGGTGAAGTGAGAGGTCTCACTTTCGCCAAAATACACCCAAGGCATTTCTATGGGAATATTTTGGTCCCAAGCTTGTCACCTGCCTTTGGGTCAACAACTCCCGTTGGTAGGGTGGATACACGAGCATCCCATGATCCATATTCACACAGAGTCAGTTTGCAGAGGCAATAGATCATCTTTCAGAGAGATGTAAGATCGATCAAGTGAATTAATAAAGTTGTGGTGGCAATCGGATTAAAAATTAAAAATAAAATTCCATTATGGTTTGCAAACAAAAAAATGCCGACATGCAAACAGCAAGCTTCTGCCTTTATAAGTGTGCACATTATTATTTGCAAAATATAGGGTTGCACATTTTGGGGAATATTCAGAGTTGGAAACTTTGTGGGAATTAACAGAAATATATGCAAACTAATATTAATATAATTTAAATATGTATGTTTTTTTGAATTGGATACTTCCCCTTTGGATATATTTACCATATCACATGGAGACAAACATACACCTTATATGTAGACAGACCATTGTAAATTATTAAATCCTCCCAGTATATATAATTTTTTAAAACAATTTAGTTATGAATTGAACTTTAAATGAGTTGACTCTTCACACAGAAGGATTTCACTGAAAAACAAAAGGGAATATTGAATGATCCCCAATGATCCATCGCATCTCCCAGAAACATGTTCAACATACATCTGTAAAATGATAGTCTAGAAACTAACGCTTTGGTTGTCTTCCTCTCAGGCTTCCATGTCTTCTCCCTGGACCTCCTCAATGTCCACCTCTTGAACATCAAACTCTCAGGCATTGTCTCCCTCAATCCGGGCAAAGGATACTGCTACAGGTTTCCGGCTGCTTACCACCCTCTCCCAAAATACATCATCCCGGATGATCCTCTTGATGGGGCTGTCCATATCGGCAGACTGATATGGATATTTCTTGGAGAGAGTGTCAAACATAATGACACCACCACCCCAACCAACGGGTGTTGCTGGGCAGCTTCAATGTGCTGCTCTTATTCTTCTCACTTTGCTTGGTGAGGTAGATTGCTGATATAACTTGATGACCCTTTACATACCTAACCACTTCCTTGGCTCTATTGTAGAGTGTATCCATTGTTTTCAGTGCCATGATGTCCTTGAGGAGCAGATTCAATTCATGAGCAGCACAGCCAAAGGGTGTGATGTGAGGGGAAGAGTCCTCCACTTTAGACCAAGCAGCCTTCATTGTCTGTCAGTGAAAATACCTTCTGTGGTCCAAGGTCATTGATGACTGACTTCAGCTTATCTGCAATGTTGAGACCGGTGTGTCTGTTGTCCCGTGTGTCTGTGCTCTTGTAGAATACTGGTTGAGGAGTGGAGATGATGTAGTTAATTATTCCTTGCCCACAAACATTTGACTACCAATCAGAGATGATTGCAATCCAGTCTGCTTTCTCTACGATTTGCTTGACCCACACTTGAACTCTGCATCCAGCAAATGAGTAGATAAGTAGTCTGGTTGGAGGGGTGTATGCTGGGCGAAGAACATTCAGACATCTCTTCCAATACACATTGCCTGTGAGCATCAGAGGTGAACGAGTTGCATGCACAGCTCGAGCAAGACATTCATCAGCATTTCTCTGACTAAGTTCCTCCAATGAGTCAAAAGAAACTTCTGATTCCAGGAGGCCCATGAGCTGTTGCTATTGATAAGGCGTCGGATTCATCATTTTCACCTCAAATAGAAGTAGAGGGACCTTTGTCAGAGGTTGCTTATTGTGAGCACTGAGGGAACTTAATGCACTTGGCCAGATGATTCTGCATCTGTTGCATTCCTTACATATGATTTGGCACAGTATTTGCAAATGTGCACAGCTTTTCCTCCTACATTAGCTGCAGTGAAATGTCTCCAAACATCAGATAGTGCCCGTGGCATTTTCTTGTAAAGATTAGAAAAAGGAATTTAAAAAACAAATACAATTCCATGTACAGATAACTATTTAAGCATTTAGATTAAACTCCTTTGTAAGATAAATGTTTTAAAATGAAACATGTATTGAAACTGGTGAATTAACACTCAGTAGACTCAAGCAAGTTAAAACTAACAAGAGGAAATTATTCACAAGTTAGAAATTATTTTAACACTTTGCTCTAGGCTACAATTTACTAGTTTAAAAAAATGATGCATGTCATAAAATATATTCACCTGACCCAGTATTGTAATCAAAACTTACCAGAAAGCATGTAGTCCTTGGCTCAGACAGTGTAGTAGTGTGGGTTCAATTGAATCTCATTAGTGTGCAAGATCTTCAGAATCAGCTGTACATGTGATGGAAGAACGCAATGCAGAGGGTTGCAATTCCATTGAATTTGGCATAGTTTAACCAAAATATGTCACTAGACTAGAATTTCCTTACATGTATCCCACAAAAAAGTTTGCTGTTATAAGCTAACTGACGAATTTACACAAAATTCCCCAAATTCACCGAAAAGTTTCCAACCCTTTGCAACACTAGCAAAAACACCAGAAAAAGAGACTGAGGGGCAAAATACAGACCCTCAAATGGTTGGGATTTGGAGGTGAAAACGTAACATTTAAGCAGCTGCATTCTCTCCACAGCTCTACCAATCTGTCATAATTATGGGTAAATCCTGCCTATTTCCACAATTTCTCATCTTAAAATCTGATATTAAACCCTACTCCTACTATTCTTCTATTATTCAGATTTTTATTTACAATACGGACAATTTTCAATTTGTGGCTGTGGTAGCTGTTGGTTTCATCTTTGCCGTCATCGATTGGGTCTCACATGCTTGCCCAATCGCATCGTATCCCTCCTCATACTACAAGATACAACTAAAATGTGCCCGAATATTAAATCAGGACATCCCACCGGGGGTCTGGAGAACGGAACAGCCTAAATCAGTGTGTCCTTGACCAGCTCAAACGACACAAGTCCCAATGACCTGTTCCTAGCCCAAGTTCATAGGATTTCATCTCCAACATGAAAATGTGTCTGGGACGGCAAAAAAAACGTGTCAAAGATCGTGTAGTGTATGCACGGCAATAACCCACAACAACGAGACTGGTTATGCCTAACATACACCACGCGATTTTGCCATCTTGTAGTATGAGCAGTACTATGAGATGCTATTGGCAGCAGTCCATGCCCAATGAGCACTCAGCATGTGAGACCAAAACAATGATGGAGAATTTAATTTAATTCACCTTTATTTAACCAGGCAAGTCAGTTAAGAACACATTCTTATTTTCAATGACGGCCTGGTGGGTTAAACAGTGGGTTAACTGCCTGTTCAGGGGCAGAACAACAGATTTGTACCTTGTCAGCTCAGGGGTTTGAACTCGCAACCTTCCGGTCACTAGTCCAACGCTCTAACCACTAGGCTACGCTGCCGCCCCAAGAGAAGTGGAACGCAACAACAACCCGCACCGTGTGGACCAAGGTGATGGAAAACTGATTGGTGGATGCCTTTTCAATGGACAGGTTCATTTTACATGGTCAGGTGTTCCAGCTTAGCCAAGTTCGCCCATTTAAGAAGATTCCAAGGATCTTAAAATCTCCACTCACCCGGGGCACCGGGCCATGCAAAACAAACTCCACCAATATTACATTGCGTCCTACCATGACAAAAAAGTAATTTATTATTATCCATATTCTGTGCACCCATGTCTTTTGGGATGTTTCTGCACATAATAATGTGCACATTATCTCAACACTAACAAAGCAGCTCAACGTTAGCGTTTCGGCATTTTCCCTACCACAATAGAAACGCAGGGGGATCAACTAAGGAACCATTGTGTAATGTGAGCACCACAGTCCTGGGGTTGAAGATTGATGAAATTAAAGATTTGGGACAAGGAGACATGTAAATGTGAGCACATCCAAGTTGTTACGATTGTATTAGTCGTGTATGCCCGGCATTAGCTACTTGCCACAAATAGCTAACTGTATTACAAACCGGCTTCTGATAAGGCCAAATCGTCCATATGTTTCAACTAGGAGGTTCAGCATGGAATATGCTGAATCTGAAATCTTAACATCGGCTATAAACCCAGCGAGTCCCATTGCTGGACATGGACATTTTCAAACACTGAACTAATGTCGGGAAACTAGCCAACTTCCCTGACTGAGACTTGAGCAGTGTTTACAAAAAAAAGTATGCACGGGATTGTGAAGTGTAGCTAGCAAGTTAACCTAAGCTATTCCAGTAATATACTGTTTACTAGCTCGCGCTCTGCCCCGTAAGTACAACAATACCATAGTTCACTAGCTTCCGGCCATCTACTGCAAAGTTAACATGTGTTTGTACATTGTTAGTTCGCTAAATAAGACACGGCGACGAAGTCGCAAGCAAATATTTTACAGACAGAGTAAGTTAACTAGCCAGCCATGTTGGCTGCAGTAACGTTACATAGTAAGTCAGTAGCTAGAAAGCCAGGTTAGATAGACATTCTAGCTAGCTTAGCCATCAAACGTTAACTAATCTGCAAAGCGAGCCAAATACATAGCAATTTCTGTGACATTTTTTATTTAATTGTTATGGGGCCTCGCTCAGTAGGTACTTATCTGTGTATCTAACTTGCTATTTAGCTAGCCAACGTGACCACGGCAATGTAATTAGCTCGTCTATCGTCGCTAGTCGGACCTGGTCAAAATGTCTCCACGCGGAGTGCTGTGGGTCACGGAGAGGCAAACGTTAGCTAGCATCCGAGTTATAAACACGTAACTTTAGTTACTACGCTGGCCGATAAACAAACAGGCTTTAGACGAAGGATAATAGTTAACGTTATTCGTTGCATGTATCTATTTGTAACAACTGAAAACTGACACTGAATGGGTAGCTAGCTAGCTAACAAAAATAACCACGTAACATCAGCAAGCTAACTGTTTACTGCTAGCTTTCTGGTTAGCAACTTTGCTAACGACTAACGTGGCGTCTCGATGCTGCAATGTGGTTAGCTCGCTACCCCCCAACCTCCTCACAATATCCGTCAGAGGTTTAGTCCTTATACAAACAGATCGATAGACTGATCATTCTTAAATATCATTAGTAACACTCACCTTAAGTTCAATCATCCGAAAACGACGACTGTTTGGCGATAAAGACACTCTGTCTGGCTACAGTTCCTTAATTGTGTTACATTCTCTCCCCCATGCTGCATTCTGAGAGGGCGTGGGCAAGCATGACTGACAGATTTGTGAAGCCAATGAAAATGCAGGTTAGCAAATCAAATCAAATTGTATTTGTCACATGCGCCGAATACATCCTGTGTAGACCTTACCGTGAAATGCTTACTTACAAGCCCATAACCAACAATGCAGTTTAATAAATAGATAGGAAAATATTTACTAAAAAAACTCAAGTGAAACATTCAATAAAAAGTAACCCAATAAAATAACAACAACGAGGCCCTATGCAGGGGGTTCCGGTACCGAGTCAATGTGGGGACACAGGTTAGTCAAGTTAATTTGTACATGTAGGTAGGGGTAGTGACTATGCATAGATAATAAACAGCAGCGGTAGTAAAGAGAACAGTCTATGACTTGGGTGACTGGAGGTCTTTGACACATTTTTGGGCCTTCCTTTGACACCACCTAGTATATACGTACCAGTCAAAAGTTTGGACACACCTACTCATTTAAGGTTTTTTCTTTATTTTTACTATTTTCTACATTGTAGAATGATAATGAAGACATCAAAACTATGAAATAACACACATGGAATCATGTAGTAACCAAAAAAGTGTTAAACAAATCAAAATATATTTTATTCAAAGTAACAACCCTTTGCCTCGATGACAGCTTTGAACACTCTTGGCATTCTCTCAACCAGCTTCATGATGTAGTCACCTGGAATGCATTTAAATTAATAGGTATGTCTTCTTAAAAGTTCATTTGTGGAATTGATTTCATTCTTAAGCCAATCAGTTGTGTTGTGACAAGATTTAATTTGAATTTGATTTATTTCACCTTTATTTAACCAGCTAGGCTAGTTGAGAACAAGTTCTCATTTGCAACTGTGACCTGGCCAAGATAAAGCGTAGTAATTCGACACATACAACAACACAGAGTTATACATGGAATAAACAAAACATACAGTCAATAATACAGTAGAACAAAAGAAAACAAAAAGTCTATATACAGTGAGTGAAAATTAGGTAAGTTAAGGAAATAAATAGGCCATGGTGGCGAAGTAATTACAATATAGCAATTAAACACTGGAATGGTAGATAGGGATTGTATACAGAAGATAGCCATATTTGGTAAATCTATATTATGGCAAGAACAGCTCAAATAAGCAAAGAGAAACAACAGACATGAAGATCAGTCATCCGGAAAATTACAACAACTTTGAAAGTTACTTCAAGTGCAGTTGCAAAAACCTTCAAGAGCTATGATGAAACTGAGGACCGCCACAGGGAAGGAAGACCCAGAGTTACCTCTGCTGCAGAGGATACGCTCTTTAGAGTTACCAGCCTCAGAAATTACAGCCCAAATAAATGCTTCAGAGTTCAAATAACAGACACATCTCAACATCAACTGTTCAGAGTAGACTGCGTGAATCAGGCCTTCATGGTCAAATTGCTGCAAAGAAACCACCACTAAAGGACACCAATAATAAGAGACTTAATTGGGCCAAGAAACACAAGCAATGGACATTAGACTGGTGGAAATTTGTCCTTTGGTCTGATGTGTCCAAATTTGAGATTTTTGTTTCCAACCGCTGTGTATTTGTGAGATGCAGCGTAGGTGAAATGATGATCTCTGCATGTGTGGTTCCCACCGTGAAGCATGGAGGAGGAGGTGTGGTGGTGTGGGGGTGCTTTGCTGGTGACACCGTCTGTGATTTATTTAGAATTCACCCTTAACCAGCATGGCTACCACAGCATTCTGCAGCGATACGCCATCCCATCTGGTTTGCGCTTAGTGGGACTATCATTTGTTTTTCAACAGAACAATGACCCAACATACCTCCAGGCTGTGTAAGCTCTATTTGACCAAGGAGGAGAGTGATGGAGTGCTGCATCAGATGATCTGGCCTAAACAATCACCCGACTTCAACCAAATTGAGATGGTTTGGGATGAGTTGGACTGCAAAGTGAAGGAAAAGCAGCCAACAAGTGCTCAGAGCCGCCCAAAATCCATCTCGCTCCATCTTGTCCCACTGCCGGCCACTGGGCTTCCTCTCATCATCATATTTGGTGGTGAGTGGAAACGCCAAACGGATGACTCAGATTCATACATCCGGTGAAACATATGGCTCATTGTTCTATCTGTGGCAACGTTCCTGAAATCCAGAGGATTTCATTGATTGATATAATTGAAAACACAGTGCTTGGCTGTTATGTAACAACATGAATTATGGCATGTTATTATGTATTTCTTGTTTTTAATTTCTCAATAAATGTATCATACCCCCCCCCCAATTAAATGTTTTGTTTTTATATAAGAATATGAATCACTTATTGTGCACATGCAATCTCAAATAAGAGATGCCCTGAATTAAGAAGGTGCACTTTTGAATAGCCTTGAACTGTCACATAAACATTAATGGACCCCCACACTAAAGTTTATTCCATCCCGTGATTTTGACCACTTTGTTCATGTGGAATGTGGTACTAATGGTACATTTCCAGTGTATTCCAGAGGAGGGCACTCTGTAATCAAATACAGTCAACACGGGCAGGCACATAGATCTGCCAGCAGGAGGAGCCATTGCACCACCGTAAACATTCAGCGAGACGAACAACTCAAATATGGGCATAATAATAATTATTATAATAATGGGTGAAATATTGTGTCATATAAATTCTGCTGCACAATTGCCGAACAAGTAAATAAACACATCAGATGTATATCTAAACTTTTATTTGTATCGTCTGTCCAATGTCTGAAGATACCATACAGTCCCAATGACACAAGGAGTCATATGCATGCAAAATATTCAGTTGCTTCTCCACAGTCTCATGTGGATCTAGCACGAGTCGTTCAATTTCATTCTACTTTTCTGCTAGTATTACATAAAGAGACACTTACTAATACAGAATTGATACCATGTACATTACAGGAGAATTTCATATTTTTTTACGTGGATATACAAGTTTGGAGTTATATGATACAGTATCCCTGTCCTGTCGGCAAATGATTGATAAGTTATTATAGCAGTGCAACATTGTGTTCAGTTTTTACTGAAGTAATACAACTGTAATTGTAGATGAACCTCTTGTAGAGGACGGGTCATGGTGAAGCAGAGCACCGGTAACCAACAAGCTACTCTGACAGGCTGGGTTCAAACCCAGGTGTCCAATGCACCACAAGACTATGTTAGCCCGCTAAGCTAAAACCTTGGCAATAGCTTGGGGAGCTAATTCAAGTCTTCAGTGGAGATTATGGCATGCTACAATATGGGTCTGATCTGTTTTGTGAAGTAACTACGTGTACTGTCAAGTGAACAGAAAACTGTGCCAAACATATTCCCTTTACCCCAATCACAATTCGAGAATATTCACACACAAAAAAGTTTGTGTTTTTTTTACAAAGAACACATGTAATTTGCAAAAAGGTATAACGAGTCTCCCAATTTCTCTACTGAAATATGTTCTTACACAGAGGCATTACACCAAGAGACAAAACAACCAAAGCAAAATATTATAATGATACCAGAACTAAACAAATATAAAATACGTACATAACAAAATAATGGAAGATTCAATGACCTTGTTTTCAGACTGTACTGTGTGGCATGTGCAGTGTAGGTATATTAACATAGCAGCCAGGTTTACAGTCTCCGTTGCAGAGAAATCAACAAAGGGTTTTGGTCCATAGTAAGACCTTAGATAAGCCAGTTAATATTATAATAGGAATGATGAAGCACTTCTAGTTATACGACACAGCACCTATTTTTTTTAGACCACTCCTGTCTAGTACATTAAAATGAACAGAATATTTATCCCACCGAAGAATATACACCAAGAATAATATTATCAGACTTATGAAGCAAGGAAGAAAGAATCTGAGCAGCGGAGGCTGGTGGGAGGAGCTATAGGAGGATGGGCTCATTGTCATGGCTGGTATGGAATACATGGAATGGTATCAAACCAGATGTTTGACTCGTTCAATTTATTAAATTTCAGCTATTATAATGAGCCCATCCTCCTATAGCTCCTCCCACTAGCCTCCACTGCATCTGAGTCATGTTTAATTTGGTCAATGACATTACAAAACTGAAGCCCTGGTTTCGACCTAAACTACTTCAGGGCTACATTCAGGAGGCTAGTGTTTAATGTTGTAGGCAAAGGTCGAATGTTGCAGATAGAAATGCCATGAATAGAGCTTACATGATTCTCTCCTTTATGTCAGAGAAACATGTTTGTTCTTCATGTATATAACATACGATCTGAACGTTCTACAATATTGTGCCCAGCTGAACATGCCCCAGGCTTTAGGATGGTATTCTTTAGGAATAATGTTCTATTTAGAAACACGACCACATCGGCCAACAACACTTTGATATCACCCTTTTGGGTTTCAATAACACCTTTGGTTCCAGTTTAAAAGCGAGCGACAAATGAACGGCACAAGATCAATTAATACTTGAAGCTCTATATTTGATTTGTAGTTTATTTTTATTGCACTTGTACAAGAAGTGACCAGTAAGCGCTTTTAGAGCGGCGAGGGGGTCAGAAAGTGCTGTTTTCTCCAGATTGTTGCTCTCTTGCATACAGACTATTTCCTGCAACCTGTCACCTGACCTCTCTATGTGACATCACAACTGGACAACTGGACAAGTCAATATGGGTCTTGTAATTCATTGTTATTAACTACTTCACTGATTCATTTAATCATAATTATTTGGATTCGTAGCTTTGCGTACTTTAGTTTTTTCCATGTATTAATTGCAGACATCTTTAGTCACTCTGAATAGGGAGTGGATGGCCTGAAGAGTTTAGGGGTCTTCAATATCCAGGAACTCCTTCTTGGGTGGTGCTATCCCCCTGTACCAGGCACAGGACCCATCGCTCCTATTGATACAGGCAAAGTGTTGGGCCTGGGGACCGCTGTGGCTCTTTCCCATCACCCAGTCCGTCCACAGACACTCCTCTGGGGCGCTGATCGTACAGGGGATGGAAGTGCAGCGGATGATCTGTGGATCGGAGCAGAAAGAGAGAAAGACCCAGATCACCGACTGATCATTACCCCAATTCTCTAGCGTTTGCCAATGTGACCAGAGTAATCTTTTTAAGAAAATGTGCTGTGTAAATATTGAACAAAACTGGTGTACTGTAATATTCCTATAATTCCCATCAAACACACCCACACACACCTTGCACTTGCAGCCACTCTCATAGCGTTGAGTCAAACTCTTCTTTTGTGTGGCACTCATGGCCTCCCAAGACTCAATAAAGTCACACAGTGTTACATGCATGGTTCCATCCGTCTCCAGCTTGCCTGCAGACAGAGGAGACAGTGAGTCTATGTCCCATAGAGAAAACATACTGATACAGACAGGAACACTGGAACTCTTTGAGTGGGTAACACTTTATAATAACTTGAATAAGCATTCATAAACTATTTATAACTAGTGTACATAAATACTTCAAATCAATTCATATTTCAATATTTATAAACATTTATAAGAATGATAAAATGGTTCATTCATAAGCATGTATAACATTTGTCATGATTCATGTAGAAATGTGCAGTTCCAACAATAACAAAGCAGACACCCCGCCACGGTTTGGGTAACAAGCTGAGGGAAGGGCTGAAGAAACGGAACCACCCTCAAATTCATAGACAGAGAGAGCTATGGATGCAAACACTGACCATGCATGTGATTCAAATGAAAACAAGCTTGTATTTTGGGTTCTGATGGGGTACAACAGTTGAACTGAAGACATTACTAATATACAAGCTATATTCATCAATAATCAATGGGTATACATCATTCATTTAAAAACAAACATTCATTTAAAAAAAAAGTTATTATAAATTAAAACCTGAAGTTGTACCAAAATGTATTGTTCTAAAGCACTTGTTTTCTCATACAGCATACAGTCAGTGGAATGGTCAGTGGGATGGTCAGTAGGATGGTCAGTGGGATGGTCAGTAGGATGGTCAGTAGGATGGTCAGTAGGATGGTCAGTGGGATGGTCAGTAGGATGTAGTCAGTAGGATGGTCAGTGGGATGGTCAGTATGATGGTCAGTAGGATGGTTAGTAGGATGGTCAGTAGGATGGTCAGTGGGATGGTCAGTAGGATGGTCAGTGGGATGGTCAGTAGGATGGTCAGTAGGATGGTCAGTGGGATGGTCAGTAGGATGGTCAGTAGGATGGTCAGTAGGATGGTCAGTGGGATGGTCAGTAGGATGGTCAGTGGAATGGTCAGTAGGATGGTCAGTATGATGGTCAGTAGGATGGTCAGTATGATGGTCAGTAGGATGGTCAGTAGGATGGTCAGTAGGATGGTCAGTGGGATGGTCAGTGGGATGGTCAGTAGGATGCAGTCAGTAGGATGGTCAGTAGGATGGTCAGTGGGATGGTCAGTGGGATGGTCAGTAGGATGGTCAGTAGGATGGTCAGTGGGATGGTCAGTAGGATGGTCAGTAGGATGGTCAGTAGGATGGTCAGTGGGATGGTCAGTAGGATGGTCAGTAGGATGGTCAGTAGGATGGTCAGTGGGATGGTCAGTAGGATGGTCAGTAGGATGGTCAGTGGGATGGTCAGTAGGATGGTCAGTAGGATGGTCAGTAGGATGGTCAGGATGGTCAGTAGGATGGTCAGTGGGATAGTCAGTAGGATGGTCAGTAGGATGGTCAGTGGGATGGTCAGTAGGATGGTCAGTAGGATGGTCAGTAGGATGGTCAGTGGGATGGTCAGTGGGATGGTCATAATGCTGTAAGCATTTATTGGTAGTTGAACCAGTACTGGCAATAGATCTTGGTAACATAGTGAGAACCGCACCTGTGAAGAGATACTCCTTGTTGCCGTTGGTTTCCAGAGTAACGCCACAAACGGCTGAGGAGGGTGCAGTGAAGATGGCGTCGATATCCCGGTCAGGACCTTTGAACATCTATCCAATCACAAGGAGAGGAAGAGAAGGACCTATCAAACATGTCCATATGCAGGTCTGAACTTCACTGACTGCAGAAAGCAGCTAATAAAAAGTCTGTTCATACCTTGATCTGTTTGATGTCGTACTTGATCCTCTTGATGGTGTTGCCATAGACGTCATTACCAGCCTCAACCACTTTCTTTCCAACCACCTTGGCCCTGATCACTAGAAGAGCGGAAGAGAGGGAGACATGTTTTAACTCTACTGAAATCATCTATTTCCGTTTTACTGGTCAGTCAGACACTGACGGTTTAATAAGGGTGTTATGGGATGGAAGAGAACAACAGTAAAATGCTTTATAGACCCACGTCTTTACCGTCCGTTCAGACTGTGCATAAGTTTAGACTGTTTGGGTGTAACATATTGGCGAGGTTTTGCTCCCAAACAGATGAAAGTCTGTTTCCCCACCTGGTCCTAGATTCCTCGCTCTGATCGTTTGCTTCTCCTTTAATTCAACACACCTGGTTTAACTATGCTGCCCTGCCTTTAATTCAACACGCCTGGTTTAACTATGCTGCCCTGTCTTTAATTCAACACGCCTGGTTTAACTATGCTGCCCTGTCTTTAATTCAACACACCTGGTTTAACTATGCTGCCCTGTCTTTAATTCAACACACCTGGTTTAACTATGCTGCCCTGTCTTTAATTCAACACACCTGGTTTAACTATGCTGCCCTGTCTTTAATTCAACACGCCTGGTTTAACTATGCTGCCCTGTCTTTAATTCAACACACCTGGTTTAACTATGCTGCCCTGTCTTTAATTCAACACACCTGGTTTAACTATGCTGCCCTGTCTTTAATTCAACACGCCTGGTTTAACTATGCTGCCCTGTCTTTAATTCAACACGCCTGGTTTAACTATGCTGCCCTGTCTTTAATTCAACACACCTGGTTTAACTATGCTGCCCTGTCTTTAATTCAACACGCCTGGTTTAACTATGCTGCCCTGTCTTTAATTCAACACGCCTGGTTTAACTATGCTGCCCTGTCTTTAATTCAACACACCTGGTTTAACTATGCTGCCCTGTCTTTAATTCAACACACCTGGTTTAACTATGCTGCCATGTCTGGTCTGCAGATGGTTCAGGTGCCAACCAGGTGCTGGTAGGAAGACTGAGGCACATGAGCGTTTCATCAGCTGTAATCTGAGAGAGGAATGTGCCTGGCCTGCTCTGAGGAAGCTAGTCAGCAATCTTTTGGAAAATTTAACCAGAATGCACGCATGCGCACAGGAAATCAGTCACACACTAGACGTTGTCACACACTGTCGGGCCCAGGCCCCTCCTCCCGAGCCCTCTGCCCATCAGTCTGGGTAGAAGGTGCTGACAGCGACACAAACCAGCCTCTCTTTTCTTCTTTCTCCTCATTTCAGTCTGATTCAGGAGATTTTTAAAGGATTTGTTGTTGGACACGGAAGGAAGAAATAGGCAGAAAGGTTGGAGTGGAAAAACATGGTCCTTGCCAAACAGATGAACTTCCTCTGTAACGATGTTAAAGTTCCCTCTATTCCACAACTGTCTGTCATCATTAGGACCAGTACACCACATAGATGTACTTGTTGTTTTATCACTGGAATTACAGTTTGTTTTTGTTTTGCAGACATCCTGAACCAATGAAATGACAGTAGACTGGGTTTCTTCTAACAGCTGTACCAGCTACTTAAAGGGGACACTACACTCCGTTGTCAGAGTTTGCCAGAGGTTTACAGACCTTAAGATGGCTCCACATCCCCTGCAATCGGTTCGGCAGAGCCAACTACACCTCAACCAAAAATACATTGAAAAGATAAGCACCACAAATACAGAAATTATATATTTTTTCATTAGGGATTGTGGCATGTAGCTGTATCTACACAATATATAGCCTGGGACGTGTATTGATGGATCTACACAATATATAGCCTGGGATGTGTATTTATGGATCTACACAATACATAGCCTGGGATGTATATTTATGGATCTACACACTATATAGCCTGGGATGTTTATTTATGGATCTACACATTATATAGCCTGGGATGTGTATTTATGGATCTACACAATACATAGCCTGGGATGTGTATTTATGGATCTACACAATACATAGCCTGGGATGTGTATTTATGGATCTGCACAATACATAGCCTGGGATGTGTATTTATGGATCTGCACAATACATAGCCTGGGATGTATATTTATGGATCTGCACAATATACATAGCCTGGGATGTGTATTTATGGATCTGCACAATACATAGCCTGGGATGTGTATTTATGGATCTACACAATACATAGCCTGGGATGTATATTTATGGATCTGCACAATACATAGCTTGGGATGTGTATTTATGGATCTACACAATATATAGCCTGGGATGTGTATTTATGGATCTACACAATACATAGCCTGGGATGTGTATTTGTGGATCTACACAATATATAGCCTGGGATGTGTATTTGTGGATCTACACCATATATAGCCTGGGACGTGTATTGATGGATCTACACAATATATAGCCTGGGATGTGTATTTGTGGATCTACACAATATATAGCCTGGGATGTGTATTTATGGATCTACACAATATATAGCCTGGGATGTGTATTTGTGGATCTACACAATATATAGCCTGGGATGTGTATTTGTGGATCTACACAATATATAGCCTGGGATGTGTATTTGTGGATCTACACAATATATAGCCTGGGATGTGTATTGATGGATCTACACAATATATAGCCTGGGAGGTGGACTTTCCTCAACACAAGATCACTTTTGAGATAAAAAAGAAATACATCTGCCAAACTTTGACTTTAGAGTGTAATATCCCTTTAATATGAACATCTCTTCTATTGGTTTTTAAAACCAGAACTGTACCACTGCTTAGCAACAAACAAAGGGCAGTGTGGAAAACGCTGCTATGAATGAAAGATGAGGTTCCCTTCAGTGCAGTCCAGCCCTAGCTGCATTCAGCTGTGAATCAGACTGGAAACTAATGTCAAACAGATGTTTACTTTGAGTTCAGTCGTCCAATTCCCCAAGGTGGCGACCGCAGGTACGGCTAAGAACAGTCTTTTAGGGAATTTATACTTTGTCTAAGAAGTATGAAGCATGTGCCTTAATTGGATTACAATACGGACCGAGAATAACATTTCCTTTTAAGGTTTTACAGAGTCAAACTGTTGACAGGGAGAACGGAGAGGGAGGGACAAAAGAGAACGAGAGAGAGAGAGAGAATACTAGGAGATAGGATGTTGAGAGTGATGGAGGAATGTAGAATATCTCCAGGCAGGGAAACAGAGTTAAGGAGTGGCAGGAATTGCAATCATTCTGCAGTTGTGGAATCATCCTCATCACCATTTCATGTGTTTAGAAAGAGACAGGCCAGCAATACCAATACCATATGCTAGCAGTGACATTCAGAGAGAGAGGAGAGAGACAGGGGGGGAGAGAGACAGGGGGGAGAGAGACAGGGGGAGAGAGAGACAGGGGGAGAGAGAGACATGGGGAGAGAGAGACATGGGGAGAGAGAGACATGGGGAGAAAGAGACAGGGGGAAGAGAGAGACATGGGGAGAGAGAGACATGGGGAGAGAGAGACAGGGGGAGAGAGAGACATGGGGAGAGAGAGACAGGGGGAGAGAGAGACATGGGGAGAGAGAGACAGGGGGAGAGAGAGACAGGGGGAGAGAGAGACATGGGGAGAGAGAGACAGGGGGGGAGAGAGATACATGGGGAGAGAGACAGGGGATGAGAGAGACAGGGGAAGAGAGAGACAGGGGGAGAGAGAGACAGGGGGAGAGAGAGACAGGGGAAGAGAGAGACAGGGGGAGAGAGAGACAGGGGGAGAGAGAGACATGGGGAGAGAGACAGGGGATGAGAGAGACAGGGGATGAGAGAGAGACAGGGGTTGAGAGAGACAGGGGATGAGAGAGAGACAGGGGTTGAGAGAGACAGGGGATGAGAGAGAGACAGGGGGAGAGAGAGACAGGGGGAGAGAGAGACAGGGGGAGAGAGAGAGACAGGGGAAGACAGAGAGAGAGAGACAGGGGGAGACAGAGGGGAGAGAGAGACAGGGGAAGAGAGAGACAGGGGAGAGAGAGACAGACAGAGAGAGAGACATGGGGAGAGAGACAGGGGATGAGAGAGACAGGGGATGAGAGAGAGACAGAGGTTGAGAGGGTTGAGAGAGACAGGGGATGAGAGAGAGACAGGGGTTGAGAGAGACAGGGGGATGAGAGAGAGAGGGAGAAGCCAACAGGGGGAGAGGGTTGAGAGAGACAGGGGATCGACAGAGAGGGAGAGACAGGGGTTGAGAGAGACAGGGGGATGAGAGCCAACAGGAGACAGGAGGTTGAGAGGAGAGACAGGGGTTGAGGGAGAGAGAGGACAGGGGTTGAGAGAGACAGGATCGGGAGGAGAAGAGGAGACAGGGGTTGAGAGAGACAGGGGATGAGAGAGAGACAGGGGTTGAGAGAGACAGGGGATGAGAGAGAGACAGGGGTTGAGAGAGACAGGAGATGAGAGAGAGACAGGGGTTGAGAGAGAGACAGGGGTTGAGAGAGACAGGGGATGAGAGAGAGACAGGGGTTGAGAGAGACAGGGGTTGAGAGAGACAGGGGTTGAGAGAGAGACAGGGGTTGAGAGAGAGACAGGGGTTGAGAGAGACAGGGGTTGAGAGAGACAGGGGTTGAGAGAGACAGGGGTTGAGAGAGACAGGGGTTGAGAGAGACAGGGGTTGAGAGAGACAGGGGTTGAGAGAGACAGGGGTTGAGAGAGACAGGGGTTGAGAGAGAGAGCGTGCAAGAGAGAAGCCAACAGGATCGACAGAGAGGGAGAAGTCAACTAAGATCAAGTTCATAGTCAGGAAAAAGCACTAAACTCTACCCAGGCTGCATGGTTTGCTGTGTGCATCAGAACAGCTCTGAGAGGGCAGCCCTCGCAGTCATACAGACTCTAACCACTGGGCACACACTGTTTGAATCAACATGGTTTCCTCGTCCTATCAATTAAATGACATTGAACCAACGTGGAATAGAGATTGAATTGACGTCTGGGCCCAGTGGGTAAGGTCTATACACAGTCTCACTATAGTCTACACACAGTAGTGGGAAAAGTACCAAATTGTCATACTTGAGTAAAAGTAAAGATACCTTAAAAGAAAATGACTCAAGTAAAAGTCGCCAAGTAAAACACTACTTGAGTAAAAAGTACATTATTTTCTTTAGGAATGTAGTGAAATAAAAGTTAAAGTAGTCAGAAATATAAATAGTAAAGTAAAGTACAGACAACAAAGAAAACTACATAAGTATTACTTTAAAGTATTTTTACTTATGTACTTTACACAACTGTCTGCACACAGTCTCACTATAGTCTACAAACAGTCTCAGACGGAAGCACAGAGCACCTTTTCTCTGAGGCCACACACACACACACACACACACACACACACAACACCAAACATGCCCAGGGGACCCCACAGTACTGCACTGAGTGATCCTTGCAGAATGATCAACTCACGCACACACACTCCCTCTTTCCCTCTGTGTTCCACACTCTGCCATTCTGAAACACACAGCTGCTAGTGTTACAGCCCCATGGACAACCAGTGTAGGGAAACCCTCCTGCTCCTCCAGGGGGATTGGTGGTCATCCCCTTGACCGGTGTGCAGAAACAATCCTCATTGGCTGAGCAGGAATCAGACACCGGACACTTCTGCTTCCCTCCGATGGTAAAGTAAGTCAGGTGGAATGTTCCAAAGGCACCAAGCAAGGATATATCGACTGACTGGACTGTGGAGTGACACAGTTGTGTTGCGTCACTTGGATTGGTGAACAATGCTGTCGGTCTGAAATGCACTGTGAAACCAGTCTGCTCTTGGAAATGAGATGTGGGTTCTGTGTACATGGCTAATACAGTACTCTCCTCATGTAATGTCATTTTGTCATTTTGTCAATTTGGTATTTCCTTTTGAAAATACACTAACATGATTGGATCGTGACATGTAATGTCCCTCTCCATTGAACCTGAGCAGATCATGAGTCCTACCATTTCCCCATTTCAACTCCTAACACCATCCGATTTTCCAATCACCAAACCTACGAAGAATGAACTGAGAAAGTCCAGAAACAAACTAATACATTTAATCTTCCTCAGGTTTAAATCCAAATGGTTTAACCTCTATCTGCCACATGTATGTCTAACAGTGGGGATAAAAACACACCTCCTGTCTGAATGACCAGATGGTTACCAGTAGCCATCAGATTCATTACACTATAGAGCTGCTGGAACAGTGGGGCTGCTATTGGACGTCTCACAGTGGTTGTATGTTTCCCCTGGGGACATTGGAGGCTGTGTTTGGTTGACACACTACATCAGTGTAATTGGATGGGAGATGTGATGCATGTTACACAGTCTGCTCTCATTGGCCCTGTGCCATAACAACAGTGTACACTGTGTAGTCAACAAACACCACGCTCTGCCTGGCCCCCAAGGGGAGCCGAAATGAGGTACCACCATGCTGGAAGGGGGGTACAGGCAGCACAGTATGGATGGACACTGAAAAGGGCACTCAGAAAGATAGGACTTAAACAAGGCCTTGATAAAAGCCTGTTGACAGATGTTCAAGGAGGGTAGATTTACCAGGAAGTGGCTCATCATAAACCAACTCCTTGTTCACTCTGACTGTCCCCCCTAAACTGAATTAAACTGTGACACTTTACAATACGGTTATGGGTTTATAAAGGATTTATAATCATATTAATTGTTGACAGTCAATGAAACATTTTACAAGTCATTAAAAAGTTAGAACTCCTTGATTAAAATTGTGAGACAATCATTCAAAAAAAGGAACACAAAGGGAGCCCTCAGTTATGGCTCTGGAAAAATCTGACATGTGTTTTAGGATTCCAGTTACCCATTCAGTGTTACATTGTAAAACAGCGTTTCCAAAACACTTTCCATTTCCAGTTAATTTGTAATCTATGGGAAGGCTAAACTACTCATCCTAGTAACTTTCCCAGACTACTATGCAACTCCACCGTGCAGAGGTGAAACCTGGGAGAGTCCACTGAATGATGATTATGACTAACATGGAGTGTGTGGTGTGTATTCATTTCTAACCAGAGTTGCACACCAGTTGATTTGCGCTCGGTCTCAAGATAAAATCATTATAGGAAATGCCAATGTTACCTGGAAACAGTTGACCATAGATAAAATCATTATAGGAAATGCCAATGTTACCTGGAAACAGTTGACCATAGATAAAATCATTATAGGAAATGCCAATGTTTACTGGAAACAGTTGACCATAGATAAAATCATTATAGGAAATGCCAATGTTTACTGGAAACAGTTGACCATAGATAAAATCATTATAGGAAATGCCAATGTTTACTGGAAACAGTTGACCATAGATAAAATCATTATAGGAAATGCCAATGTTTACTGGAAACAGTTGACCATAGATAAAATCATTATAGGAAATGCCAATGTTTACTGGAAACAGTTGACCATAGATAAAATCATTATAGGAAATGCCAATGTTTACTGAAAACAGTTGACCATAGATAAAATCATTATAGGAAATGCCAATGTTTACTGGAAACAGTTGACCATAGATAAAATCATTATAGGAAATGCCAATGTTTACTGGAAACAAGATAACCAAAGGCTGTGAAAAGACAAGAATAATTATCTGGCGGGCTACAACAAGATCAGGAGTGGTTGTGGAACAGAGTGTACTTTCTTTCACAAGCAACAAACAGACTAGTTGGGACACTTGCTTGGTCATTAGCAAACATTTTAGAACAATATGCAGATGGGAAAATGTCCATTCATGTAATTTAATTGTAGAGGAGGAGAAGGGTTCTGGTTCAGCCAGCGGCCGACAACTCCTGCTCTCTATTCCTGCTCTCTATTCCTGCTCTGTTTTCCTGCTCTCTATTCCTGCTCTCTATTCCTGCTCTCTATTCCTGCTCTCTATTCCTGCTCTCTATTCCTGCTCTGTTTTCCTGCTCTCTATTCCTGCTCTCTATTCCTGCTCTCTATTCCTGCTCTCTATTCCTGCTCTCTATTCCTGCTCTGTTTTCCTGCTCTCTATTCCTGCTCTCCATTTCTGCTCTCTATTCCTGCTCTCTATTCCTGCTCTCTATTCCTGCTCTGTTTTCCTGCTCTCTATTCCTGCTCTGTTTTCCTGCTCTCTATTCCTGCTCTCTATTCCTGCTCTTTTTTCCTGCTCTCTATTCCTGCTCTGTTTTCCTGCTCTCTATTCCTGCTCTCTATTCCTGCTCTCTATTCCTGCTCTCTATTCCTGCTCTGTTTTCCTGCTCTCTATTCCTGCTCTCCATTTCTGCTCTCTATTCCTGCTCTCTATTCCTGCTCTCTATTCCTGCTCTCTATTCCTGCTCTCTATTCCTGCTCTCTATTCCTGCTCTGTTTTCCTGCTCTCTATTCCTGCTCTCTATTCCTGCTCTCTATTCCTGTTCTCTATTCCTGCTCTCTATTCCTGCTCTCTATTCCTGCCCTCTTTTCCTGCTCTCTATTCCTGCCCTCTATTCCTGATCTTTATTCCTGCTCTCTATTCCTGCCCTCTTTTCCTGCTCTCTATTCCTGCCCTCTATTCCTGCCCTCTATTCCTGCTCTCTATTTCTGCTCTCTATTCCTGCTCTCTATTCCTGTTCTCTATTCCTGCTCTCTATTCCTGCTCTCTATTCCTGCCCTCTTTTCCTGCTCTCTATTCCTGCCCTCTATTCCTGATCTTTATTCCTGCTCTCTATTCCTGCCCTCTTTTCCTGCTCTCTATTCCTGCCCTCTATTCCTGCTCTCTATTCCTGCTCTCTATTCCTGCCCTCTAAAGACTAACAAGACAGGCACTTCAGTGCCTCATTCCAACCTCATTCCATATACAGTATACCATTTAGCAGATACTTTTATCCAATCTAATCCTTATTCCATATACAGTATACCATTTAGCAGATGCTTTTGTCCAAAGCGACTCAGTCATGTACCCATACATTTAATACGTATGGGTGGTTCTGATAATCGAACCCACTATCCTGATGTTGCAATTGCCATGCTCTACCAACTGAGCTTGCTCCCTCCGCAGTAATGCCAAATTCATCAATCCACTCAAACCAAACAATTAGCTGTCACATCAAGTGTTCCCCATTGTGTCCCTCAATCATTTTGGAGAATCTACTAGGAATGAAATCTAATGGTTGTCCATAAACTCAACAGGAACTGTCCTCAGGGAATTGTGTGTTGCATGTCATCACACCTCTTCACTAACTGATATAAACCCATAAATCTGGTTTATGGTACATTTCTCTGAAACGTCAAGTATAGCTGCTCATGTTGTAGTGCTGCCAAAGACCCTCATCCGTCCTGTCTTACCATACTGCACAGGACAGACTGCATCAGACCTCATCCGTCCTGTCTTACCATACTACACAGGACAGACTGCATCAGACCTCATCCGTCCTGTCTTACCATACTACACAGGACAGACTGTATCAGTCCTCATCCGTCCTGTCTTACCATACTACACAGGACAGACTGTATCAGTCCTCATCCGTCCTGTCTTACCATACTACACAGGACAGACTGCATCAGACCTCATCCGTCCTGTCTTACCATACTACACAGGACAGACTGCATCAGACCTCATCCGTCCTGTCTTACCATACAACACAGGACAGACTGTATCAGTCCTCATCCGTCCTGTCTTACCATACTACACAGGACAGACTGTATCAGTGCTTGAAGTAGAATGAAAAGGTGCCGGTCCGCTTTAATTTCACAATGCCGGTATTCATGTTTTACAGCGACTAACCTAGAGGTGTCGATACTCAGGCAGTTCAATTCTGGTAAAGTGCTGGTAAGCCTGATGAACACTGTCCCAATTCAAGGACCCGTCTGCGTTAGTTATCCGCTCAAGACTTCAAAAGCAATGGAAATATCATCTCACTTAGTAGAATGAACAACCGTTAGCCAACCTATCCACGTGATAAACAAACAGCCCAGCCAAACCCTGAGTACATAAGGAGCTGTTGTGATGTCAAAGCTGGTGCAGATTTTGCTTTGGACAGAAAAGGATGTGGTTTTAATGGTATCGTCTGTTGACACAGCTTGCAGCAGGGCCTGTCTTCAGAGCAGAAACCAGTCAGCCTACTTTTTTCAGATCCCAAAAGGTTTGCATTCCTTTTCCCAAAATGTCTCCATAGGTACACACCCCTCCAACTAGAAGCCATACGAGGCAGTGGACTGCTTGGTCGAATGCATGACTTACATAACATCTGATCGTCGAGCGGCATCGAAGAGCTCCGTAACCGGTCAGCCCTGACGGGAGGATTTCAATTGATGTGGATGGAAATGGATTTGCTTCTGGTCAATCCCTTCTCATGATTGAATAAACTGTCTGGAGATGCCAATTAGAAGAAGACTTCCAGTATATTCAGTACATGGCGTTGTTATCGCAGTAGTCCACAAGGAGCGAACAGGATATCAAGTTCATACGCTTCAGTACATGTCAGACAGACAATGAAATACTCCACTCCTGGAATTGACTGTACACCTCTGCCTAAAGACAACAAAAGGTACCAAGTGGCCTTGGTGGTCTAGAAACAGAACATACACCTACCAGTGTCAACATGGGTTCAAATGTCACCTGCTGCCTGTGACATTAGTGATGGGCAGGGTCGATACAGTTACATACCGGGATACCATTTTTTTATGATATATCGTATCGTTTTGACTATATCGCAATATTATTTTTGCGCTAGTTGGCTGTACTTGCACCAAAACACCAGTGTTTTCAGCACTTTTATTTCCATGACTGTTCAAACCTCGTTTTCTCACGGCTCTCTCTTGTCCCTCTGCAGAAGACAAATGGTGAGCAATATTTTTGGAGCATCAAAACAATAAAATCACAGTATCGAATTGCAATACATACAGAATTGTGAAAATCGCAAAACATATCGTATCGGCACCTAAGTATGGTGATAATATTGTATCACAACGTCCCTGGCAATTCCCAGCCCTGTGCGACACACTCGCTTCCCATCTTTCCTACTCCCCCTACTGTCCTCTGTCCAGTAGAAGACAAATACTGGAGCTCCTTTAAAGAAAGTGACCGAAGCCGCCGTCCACCCCACCACACCAACCGACAATGGACCACACGGAAACTAGGTTGACAGAGTGTCATTCATGCCAGTCACCTCTACTGAGAGGGCAGAAGGTCCCAAATTGAACCTCTTGCGTTCAGAAAGGCGATGTATCCTGAAGACAGGGACCAGCACCAACCTAGTACACCAGGCCAAATGAGGTCAACTCTGAAGCAGGCCAAGGATTTACTTCATCAGAATGGTTTGTGTATAAAAATACCCCTTCATCATAGCTTAGCTCGTTAATGGCATCGGGAAAATTACTAAAAATATTGTCTGGTTTTCAGTGGTGAAAATCGACCAAGGAATTTCCAGAGATGAAAAGTCCTTCCAGAGGTTATGGGTTTACACAGCTTTTAAAAGGCAGTGTGTGCCAGAGACTTTCTCAACAGGTTCAGATGCTTGGTCGTGCTCTTCACTGGCCCTCGATTTCCTCATTTCCATCAGACGGGATGACAAGGCCATTGCAATGTCACCACGTTGCCAACTTCAAGGCATCGTTGTGCAATAGCAAAGCAAACATTGTCCAGTGTTCACATACTAGAAATCGTTGACAGTAAAATAGACGTTTCTGACCATGGTTTGTGCATTTCACAGCATAGTTGGGGTCAATTCCGTTTCAATCCAGTCAATTCAGTAAGTAAACTACAAGCACTAATCTTCCTCAAATTGGAATTGCAGTTTACTTTCTGATTTGACTGAATGGAAATAGGATTGATTCCAACCCTGATTCACAGCCTTTTAGAGTCAATGAAATGAAAGTGCAATGAAAAGGCCGTTGTACTTTTGACTTTAAACCTAAACCTTATTCTGCTGCACTAATCTCATAAACAGTGTTTCTACATCAAACGAGCAAAAGGACAACATAGGAATAAAGTGGAATCATATTACACAGGTTCTACGCCCCTCGCATATTTTGTATGTATTTTTTATTTAACCTTAATTTAACTAAGCAAGTCATTTAAGAACCAATTCTTATTTACAACGACGGCCGACCCTGGCTAAACCCAGACAACGCTGGGCCAATTGTGTGCCTCCCTATAGGACTCCCAATCACGACTGGATGTGATACAGCCTGGATTTGAACCAGAAACTGTAATGATGCCTCTTGCACTGAGATGCAGTGCCTTAGACTGCTAGACTCGGGAGCCCAGGGGCTACAGTCCATTACAGATTACAAAGGAGGACCCAGGAGTGATCTGCCCAACTATGCCTCTCTACCAGACTAACTCAACGCATTTAACACACGCTTCGACAATAACCACACCATGCATGATGCCCCAGAAGAATGGGGGATCTCGCTCTCCAAGGTCGAGATGACAGCTTTGCACACTCTTGACATAATAATAGAAAATAGTAGAAACAAATAAAAATTATTGAATGAGTAGATGTGTCCAAACTTTTTGATGTTGCTGTTCATTGACTACCACTATTCCCGTCACCAAGCTTAGGACCCTGGGACTGAACACCTCCCTTTGCAACTGGATCCTGGACTTCCTGATGGTTCGAACCCAGGTAATGAGGGTAGGCAACATCACCTCCGTTACCCTGACCCTCAACACAGGGGCCCCACAGGGGTGTGTGCTTAGTCCTCTCTTGTACTCTCTGTTCACCAACGACTGCGTGGCCGTGCCCGACTCCAACACCATCATCAAGTTTGATGACAAGCCGACGGTGGTAGGCCTGACCACCAGCGACGATGAGACAGCCTACAAGGAGAAGGTCAGTGACCTTGGCAGTGTGGTGCCAGGACAACAGCCTTTTCCTCAATGTCGGTAAGACCAAGGAGCTTATTGTGGACTACTGGAAACAGGGGGCCGAGCACGCCCCCATCCACATCAACGGGGCTGCAGTGGAGCGGGTCAAGAACTTCAAGTTCCTCGATGTCCA
Source organism: Oncorhynchus gorbuscha (assembly GCF_021184085.1). NCBI lineage: Eukaryota > Metazoa > Chordata > Actinopteri > Salmoniformes > Salmonidae > Oncorhynchus > Oncorhynchus gorbuscha. Next base: position 72,364 of record NW_025745789.1, on the reverse strand, counting down.
AATCATTAAGAACTTAAAATGGTCCACACATGCACGCGCACAGTCATGAAGAAGGAGTGACAGGGCCTCTTCCCCCTCAGGAGGTTGAAAAAGTTTGGTATGGGCCCTCAAATCCTCTAAAAAGTATCCAGCGGCACCATTGAGAGCATCTTGACTGGCTGCATCACTGCTTGGTATGGCACAGGACTCCGACACTCCAACACACACATAACATGCACACATATTTACACTGACCACACACACACACACACACACACACACACACACACACACACACACACACACACACACACACACACACACACACACACACACACACACACACACACACACACACACACACACACACACACACACACACACACACACACACACACACACACACACACACACACACACATATTTTATGCTGCTGCTACTCTGTTTATCATACATCCTGATGCCTAGTCACCTGCCCTCTATACATATCTACCTCTATCACTCCAGTATCCGTGCACATTGGACATATGGTATTGGAACTGACTCTGTATATACTGTATCTACCTGTATCACTCCAGTATCCCTGCACATTGGACATATGGTATTGGAACTGACCCTGTATATACTGTATCTACCTGTATCACTCCAGTATCCCTGCACATTGGACATATGGTATTGGAACTGACTCTGTATATACTGTATCTACCTCTATCACTCCAGTATCCCTGCACATTGGACATATGGTATTGGAACTGACTCTGTATATACTGTATCTACCTGTTTCACTCCAGTATCCCTGCACATTGGACATATGGTATTGGAACTGACTCTGTATATACTGTATCTACCTCTATCACTCCAGTATCCCTGCACATTGGACATATGGTATTGGAACTGACTCTGTATATACTGTATCTACCTGTATCACTCCAGTATCCCTGCACATTGGACATATGGTATTGGAACTGACTCTGTATATACTGTATCTACCTGTATCACTCCAGTATCCCTGCACATTGGACATATGGTATTGGAACTGACTCTGTATATACTGTATCTACCTGTATCACTCCAGTATCCCTGCACATTGGACATATGGTATTGGAACTGACTCTGTATATACTGTATCTACCTGTTTCACTCCAGTATCCCTGCACATTGGACATATGGTATTGGAACTGACTCTGTATATACTGTATCTACCTCTATCACTCCAGTATCCCTGCACATTGGACATATGGTATTGGAACTGACTCTGTATATACTGTATCTACCTGTATCACTCCAGTATCCCTGCACATTGGACATATGGTATTGGAACTGACTCTGTATATACTGTATCTACCTGTATCACTCCAGTATCCCTGCACATTGGACATATGGTATTGGAACTGACTCTGTATATACTGTATCTACCTGTATCACTCCAGTATCCCTGCACATTGGACATATGGTATTGGAACTGACTCTGTATATACTGTATCTACCTGTATCACTCCAGTATCCGTGCACATTGGACATATGGTATTGGAACTGACTCTGTATATAAACTGTACTGCAGCTTCTTACTTTCTCACGTTCACCTTATGTTATGTTTAGTACTACATTGATACTGAATACTGCATTGTTAGGTTTAGAGCTCGCAAGAAAGGCATTTCACTGTCCTTGTGCACATGCTATTAAAACGTGAAACTCTACGAGCTCTGGTGCCATTGCAACCTATAGCAGAGAAACGGTGGAATAAGTAGAATAAGTAAACTGCTGTATATATACACACCACAGGCTGAGCCAGCTCACAACCATGAAGAAAGTCCCAAAAAAACGATATTTAAACTTTAAGACAAGCCGGTCACTGTTTAGAGATTCTCGTTAGCATAAGTTAGTTATGTAAAGACAAGTAACCCAAACAGGCAGTGGTCTGTACCTGATCAAATCAGAAGAGAAAGAGGCCCAGAAACAGATCCTCGTCAGGGGAAACCAAAGGTTTGGCCTAATATGACTAAATCAAATACAATTTGATCAAATACTATTTTATTGGTCGAAGACACATTTAGCAGATGTTATTGCGGGTGTACTGAAATGTTTGTGTTCCCAGCTCCAACAGTGCAGTAATATCTAACAATACACATCAATACACACATCTAAAAGTAAAAGGAATATTAGGATGAGCAATGTGGGGGTGGAATTGATTCAAATACAGTAGAAGTAGTGGGATTCCCTGGTTCTTTAAAGAACACATACAGTCATTAGCCTTCAGGCCGGACGTGGATGCTGTAGTACATTCTTAGAAAAAGAAAAGTGCTATCTAGAACCTAAAAGGGTTCTTCGGCTGTCACCATAGGGGAACCAGTTAAAGAACCCCTTTTTGTTGCAGGTAGAACCTTTTTGGGTTCCAAATAGAACCCTTCAAACAGAAAGTTTTACATGGAACCCAAAAGGGTTCAACATGGAACCAAAAATGGTTCCCCTATGTGGACAACCGAAGAAACCTTTTGGAATCCTTTTCTCTAAGAGGGCACTGGGTCGTGTTCACAAGTCATGAAACTGAAGAAACCTTTTGGAATCCTTTTCTCTAAGAGGGCACTGGGTCGTGTTCACAAGTCATGAAACTGAAGAAACCTTTTGGAAACCTTTTCTCTAAGAGGGCACTGGGTTGTGTTCACAAGTCATGAAACTGAAGACACCTTTTGGAAACCTTTTCTCTAAGAGGGCACTGGGTTGTGTTCACAAGTCATGAAACTGAAGACACCTTTTGGAAACCTTTTCTCTAAGAGGGCACTGGGTTGTGTTCACAAGTCATGAAACTGAAGACACCTTTTGGAATCCTTTTCTCTAAGAGGGCACTGGGTTGTGTTCACAAGTCATGAAACTGAAGACACCTTTTGGAATCCTTTTCTCTAAGAGGGCACTGGGTTGTGTTCACAAGTCATGAAACTGAAGACACCTTTTGGAATCCTTTTCTCTAAGAGGGCACTGGGTTGTGTTCACAAGTCATGAAACTGAAGACACCTTTTGGAAACCTTTTCTCTAAGAGGGCACTGGGTTGTGTTCAGAAGTCATGAAACTGAAGACACCTTTTGGAAACCTTTTCTCTAAGAGGGCACTGGGTTGTGTTCAGAAGTCATGAAACTGAAGACACCTTTTGGAAACCTTTTCTCTAAGAGGGCACTGGGTTGTGTTCACAAGTCATGAAACTGAAGAAACCTTTTGGAAACCTTTTCTCTAAGAGGGCACTGGGTTGTGTTCACAAGTCATGAAACTGAAGACACCTTTTGGAAACCTTTTCTCTAAGAGGGCACTGGGTTGTGTTCACAAGTCATGAAACTGAAGACACCTTTTGGAAACCTTTTCTCTAAGAGGGCACTGGGTTGTGTTCACAAGTCATGAAACTGAAGACACCTTTTGGAAACCTTTTCTCTAAGAGGGCACTGGGTTGTGTTCACAAGTCATGAAACTGAAGACACCTTTTGGAATCCTTTTCTCTAAGAGGGCACTGGGTTGTGTTCACAAGTCATGAAACTGAAGACACCTTTTGGAAACCTTTTCTCTAAGAGGGCACTGGGTTGTGTTCACAAGTCATGAAACTGAAGACACCTTTTGGAAACCTTTTCTCTAAGAGGGCACTGGGTTGTGTTCAGAAGTCATGAAACTGAAGACACCTTTTGGAAACCTTTTCTCTAAGAGGGCACTGGGTTGTGTTCACAAGTCATGAAACTGAAGAAACCTTTTGGAATCCTTTTCTCTAAGAGGGCACTGGGTTGTGTTCACAAGTCATGAAACTGAAGACACCTTTTGGAAACCTTTTCTCTAAGAGGGCACTGGGTTGTGTTCACAAGTCATGAAACTGAAGACACCTTTTGGAAACCTTTTCTCTAAGAGGGCACTGGGTTGTGTTCAGAAGTCATGAAACTGAAGACACCTTTTGGAATCCTTTTCTCTAAGAGGGCACTGGGTTGTGTTCACAAGTCATGAAACTGAAGACACCTTTTGGAATCCTTTTCTCTAAGAGGGCACTGGGTTGTGTTCAGAAGTCATGAAACTGAAGACACCTTTTGGAAACCTTTTCTCTAAGAGGGCACTGGGTTGTGTTCACAAGTCATGAAACTGAAGACACCTTTTGGAATCCTTTTCTCTAAGAGGGCACTGGGTTGTGTTCACAAGTCATGAAACTGAAGACACCTTTTGGAATCCTTTTCTCTAAGAGGGCACTGGGTTGTGTTCACAAGTCATGAAACTGGGTTGTGTTCACAAGTCATGAAACTAGAAGACACCTTTTGGAATCCTTTTCTCTAAGAGGGCACTGGGTTGTGTTCACAAGTCATGAAACTGAAGACACCTTTTGGAAACCTTTTCTCTAAGAGGGCACTGGGTTGTGTTCAGAAGTCATGAAACTGAAGACACCTTTTGGAAACCTTTTCTCTAAGAGGGCACTGGGTTGTGTTCAGAAGTCATGAAACTGAAGACACCTTTTGGAAACCTTTTCTCTAAGAGGGCACTGGGTTGTGTTCACAAGTCATGAAACTGAAGAAACCTTTTGGAATCCTTTTCTCTAAGAGGGCACTGGGTTGTGTTCACAAGTCATGAAACTGAAGACACCTTTTGGAAACCTTTTCTCTAAGAGGGCACTGGGTTGTGTTCACAAGTCATGAAACTGAAGACACCTTTTGGAAACCTTTTCTCTAAGAGGGCACTGGGTTGTGTTCAGAAGTCATGAAACTGAAGACACCTGTCTGAAACGGGGAGGAAGGTCTACTACCTAAACTTGACAAATAAGAAACGCTCCTTTTCTTTTTCCGTTACACAACGTTTCTCTACGGTGGCCTAATGAACATGAGAGACACTGCCTGGACCTCACACCAAAGTCCATGTTTCCCAGATTCCATTTGCACACAGGCTAGCAGTAGTAACTATACAGTAGTAACTATACAGTAGTAACTATACAGTAGTAATAGTGGCTGCAGTGGAAGGCATCTATCATCTGTAGTGGTTGTTCTGGTGGTTTGGGCTGGACCAGGGTAGAACCCGTCCAGGGTTCTAGAGGTCTTAATTCCATTCTTTTACCTTTAGATCTGTGTGTATTGTTGTGAATTGTTAGATATTATTGCACTGTTGGAGCTGGGAACACAAGCATTTCGCTACAACCGCAATAACATCTGCTAAACATGTGTATGTGACCAATAAAATGTGATTTGATTTGATAGAGTAGAAGGTCCCAGAATAACAGTTCTCAGTCACAACACAGTGGATTGTGCTACTCGACTCCCAACATCTTGCCTGTTCATGGTACACTTTGATGACCAATGCAAGGATCTGGCCAGAGAACCATCCATAGTAGAGCTCACAACAAACAGTATTTACCCACAATGCAGTACACAAGCTTTGTTTATTTGTATCTGCCTGTATGGATGTTAACATCACAACAGCAATGACAGCACCTTTGAAAGAACAGATGACTTTAAATGGATACATTTCAATCATATTTTGACCTTGTTAAATCCAATATGAGCCAGGAATAGCTCAGTCACATTCCACAGAATGAACAACTATCCTGTGTTTATTTCACAAGGACAGACGCTGGAATATTCTTAGCTGGTTGTGTTTGAGAATATCTCCCTTCATGTGACCCCAAGGTGATTTAAATGATCTGGAGAAGAACATGGGTCTGAGTGTCTGGTACAGTAGCTGCTGCTATACGACTACTCTATTGAGGGTACAGTAGCTGCTGCTATACGCCTACTCTATAGAGGGTACAGTAGCTGCTGCTATAAGACTACTCTATAGAGGGCACAGTGTCTGGTACAGTAGCTGCTGCTATACGACTACTCTATAGAGGGTACAGTAGCTGCTGCTATAAGACTACTCTATAGAGGGTACAGTAGCTGCTGATATAAGACTACTCTATAGAGGGTACAGTAGCTGCTGATATAAGACTACTCTATAGAGGGTACAGTAGCTGCTGATATAAGACTACTCTATAGAGGGTACAGTGTCTGGTACAGCAGCTGCTGCTATAAGACTACTCTATAGAGGGTACAGTAGCTGCTGATATAAGACTACTCTATAGAGGGTACAGTAGCTGCTGCTATAAGACTACTCTATAGAGGGCACAGTGTCTGGTACAGTAGCTGCTGATATAAGACTACTCTATAGAGGGTACAGTAGCTGCTGCTATAAGACTACTCTATAGAGGGCACAGTGTCTGGTACAGTAGCTGCTGATATAAGACTACTCTATAGAGGGTACAGTAGCTGCTGATATAAGACTACTCTATAGAGGGTACAGTAGCTGCTGATATAAGACTACTCTATAGAGGGTACAGTAGCTGCTGCTATAAGACTACTCTATAGAGGGTACAGTGTCTGGTACAGTAGCTGCTGATATAAGACTACTCTATAGAGGGTACAGTAGCTGCTGTTATAAGACTACTCTATAGAGGGTACAGTAGCTGCTGCTATAAGACTACTCTATAGAGGGCACAGTGTCTGGTACAGTAGCTGCTGATATAAGACTACTCTATAGAGGGTACAGTTGCTGCTGATATACGACTACTCTATAGAGAGTACAGTAGCTGCTGCTATACGACTACTCTATAGAGGGTACAGTAGCTGCTGCTATAAGACTACTCTATAGAGGGTACAGTAGTTGCTGCTATAAGACTACTCTATAGAGGGTACAGTTGCTGCTGATATAAGACTACTCTATAGAGGGCACAGTAGCTGCTGATATAAGACTACTCTATAGAGGGTACAGTAGCTGCTGATATAAGACTACTCTATAGAGGGTACAGTAGCTGCTGATATAAGACTACTCTATAGAGGGTACAGTAGCTGCTGATATAAGACTACTCTATAGAGGGTACAGTAGCTGCTGATATAAGACTACTCTATAGAGGGTACAGTAGCTGCTGATATAAGACTACTCTATATAGATATAAGACTACTCTACAGTAGCTGCTGATATAAGACTACTCTATACAGTAGCTGCTGATATAAGACTACTCTATAGAGGGCACAGTAGCTGCTGATATAAGCACAGTAGCTGCTGATATAAGACTACTCTATAGAGGGCACAGTAGCTGCTGATATAAGACTACTCTATAGAGGGTACAGTAGCTGCTGATATAAGACTACTCTATAGAGGGTACAGTAGCTGATATGACTACTCTGATATACAGACTACTCTATAGAGGGTACAGTAGCTGCTGATATAAGACTACTCTATAGAGGGTACAGTAGCTGCTGATATAAGACTACTCTATAGAGGGTACAGTAGCTGCTGATATAAGACTACTCTATAGAGGGTACAGTGTCTGGTAGTGTCTGGTACTAGCTGCTGATATAAGACTACTCTATAGAGGGTACAGTAGCTGCTGATATAAGACTACTCTATAGAGGGTACAGTAGCTGCTGACTACTCTATAAGACAGTAGCTGCTGATATAAGACTACTCTATAGTCTGGTACAGTAGCTGCTGATATAAGACTACTCTATAGAGGGTACAGTAGCTGCTGATATAAGACTACTCTATAGAGACAGTGTCTGGTACAGTAGCTGCTGATATAAGACTACTCTATAGAGGGTACAGTGTCTGGTACAGTAGCTGCTGATATAAGACTACTCTATAGAGGGTACAGTAGCTGCTGATATAAGACTACTCTATAGAGGGTACAGTAGCTGCTGATATAAGACTACTCTATAGAGGGCACAGTCTATAAGACTACTCTATAGTAGGTACAGTAGCTGCTGATATAAGACTACTCTATAGAGGGCACAGTAGCTGCTGATATAAGACTACTCTATAGAGGGTACAGTAGCTGCTGATATAAGACTACTCTATAGAGGGCACAGTAGCTGCTGATATAAGACTACTCTATAGAGGGTACAGTAGCTGCTGATATAAGACTACTCTATAGAGGGTACAGTAGCTGCTGATATAAGACTACTCTATAGAGGGTACAGTAGCTGCTGATATAAGACTACTCTATACAGTAGCTGCTGATATAAGACTACTCAGTGTCTGGTACAGTAGCTGCTGATATAAGACTACTCTATAGAGGGTACAGTAGCTGCTGATATAAGACTACTCTATAGAGGGCACAGTAGCTGCTGATATAAGACTACTCTATAGAGGGTACAGTAGCTGCTGATATAAGACTACTCTATAGAGGGTACAGTGTCTGGTACAGTAGCTGCTGATATAAGACTACTCTATAGAGGGTACAGTAGCTGCTGATATAAGACTACTCTATAGAGGGTACAGTAGCTGCTGATATAAGACTACTCTATAGAGGGCACAGTGTCTGGTACAGTAGCTGCTGATATAAGACTACTCTATAGAGGGTACAGTAGCTGCTGCTATAAGACTACTATATAGAGGGTACAGTAGCTGCTGATATAAGACTACTCTATAGAGGGCACAGTAGCTGCTGCTATAAGACTACTCTATAGAGGGTACAGTAGCTGCTGATATAAGACTACTCTATAGAGGGCACAGTAGCTGCTGCTATAAGACTACTCTATAGAGGGCACAGTGTCTGGTACAGTAGCTGCTGATATAAGACTACTATATAGAGGGCACAGTGTCTGGTACAGTAGCTGCTGATATAAGACTACTCTATAGAGGGTACAGTAGCTGCTGCTATAAGACTGCTCTATAGAGGGTACAGTAGCTGCTTATATAAGACTACTCTATAGAGGGCACAGTGTCTGGTACAGTAGCTGCTGATATAAGACTACTCTATAGAGGGTACAGTAGCTGCTGCTATAAGACTACTCTATAGAGGGTACGGTGTCTGGTACAGTAGCTGCTGCTATAAGACTACTCTATAGAGGGTACAGTAGCTGCTGATATAAGACTACTCTATAGAGGGTACAGTAGCTGCTGATATAAGACTACTCTACAGAGGGTACAGTAGCTGCTGATATAAGACTACTCTATAGAGGGTACAGTAGCTGCTGATATACGACTACTCTAGAGGGTACAGTAGCTGCTGATATACGACTACTCTATAGAGGGTACAGTAGCAGCTGATATAAGACTACTCTATAGAGGGCACAGTGTCTGGTACAGTAGCTGCTGATATAAGACTACTCTATAGAGGGTACAGTAGCTGCTGATATAAGACTACTCTATAGAGGGTACAGTAGCTGCTGATATAAGACTACTCTATAGAGGGTACAGTAGCTGCTGATATAAGACTACTCTATAGAGGGTACAGTAGCTGCTGATATAAGACTACTCTATAGAGGGTACAGTAGCTGCTGATATAAGACTACTCTATAGAGGGTACAGTAGCTGCTGATATAAGACTACTCTATAGAGGGTACAGTAGCTGCTGATATAAGACTACTCTATAGAGGGTACAGTAGCTGCTGATATAAGACTACTCTATAGAGGGTACAGTAGCTGCTGATATAAGACTACTCTATAGAGGGTACAGTAGCTGCTGATATAAGACTACTCTATAGAGGGCACAGTAGCTGCTGATATAAGACTACTCTATAGAGGGTACAGTAGCTGCTGATATAAGACTACTCTATAGAGGGTACAGTAGCTGCTGATATAAGACTACTCTATAGAGGGCACAAAAGAAAAAGGAGAGGGGGGGTTGATGGGTGCTCTCTGTAAAATGTAAAGTATGTGAAGTATTGGATAATTTCATGTTGAATTGAACATTTGTTTTGAAGCAAAGTGCTGTGTGTGTACGTGTGTGTGGTGTGAGAGAGAGGTCCACCCATCACCATTCCCTCTTGTATTCCCAGTATGTTGCAAATAAAGCAGACCATCCATCTTAAATAGTGAAACAAATTAACTGTCAAAGATAATTGATATAACCTAGCACTATTATTTGATTTTCATAATAGTCTACACCAAGAAGTCTACACT
>NW_025745789.1:0-57500 GCF_021184085.1 Oncorhynchus gorbuscha | reverse complement strand
TCATTTCACAATCAAAGAATGAGGATTAGGACAGCTTTCCCTGGAGGTGGACAGTGAACCTGACCTTTAGGCAGTGATGACCTTGCATCAAGAAGATGCAGCTGAGTCAGAACGTGCCAAGGATATTGGGGGTTGGGGTTGGAGCCCATTTTGCCATGCGAATTGTCTTAAGTCGGCCCGGCCTGCCCCGGGACGTCTCCCTGCTGGCTTGGGAAAAACCTTGAATCTCTCCACCGTTCCCTCTGAGTACCAGGACTTACGGGAGGTTTTCAACTCTGCATGCCTCGGGGGCGAGTTTATTCCCTGTCGGGTCCGGAGACAAAAGTGATGGAAGGGTGTATTGAGGACTCTCTCACTGCAGGGATTATGCATCCATCTTTCTCCCCCGCTGGCGCAGGGTTCTTCTTCTGCGTCCGTGTATCGACTACTGGGGCCTCAATGACATTACGCTTAAAAAACGTTACCCGCTACCACTCATCTCCTCAGCTTTTGAGCCTCTCATCTTCTCCAAGTTGGACCTTCGGAACACCTACCATCTGGTTTGGATACAGGAAGGAGACAAATGGAAGACTGCCTTTAACACGGCTAGCGGGCACTACGTGTACCTGGTGATGCCATTCGGTTTGACCAACGCTCCCGTTCCAGGCTTTGGTCAATGATGTGCTCCGAGACATGTTGAACCGATTTGTGTTTGTCTACCTCAACAACATCCTCATTTATCCAGGCGTCTCCTGGAGAACCAGCTTTTCGAGAAAGGTGAAGAAATGAGTTCCATTGCTCCACCTTCTCCTTCCTAGGATATGTCATCGCTGCAGGGAATATTCAGATGGACCCTGACAAGATTAGAGTAGTGGTGTATTGGCCTCAACCCACATCTAGAGTGCAGCTGGAATGTTTCCTGGGGTTTGACAATTTAATCCGTTGTTTCGTCCAGGGTTATAGAACCCTTGCTTCCCCCGGCAAGCTCCGGCTGGCCTCCTTCAACCACTCGCTGTCACTCACTGCCCCTGGTCCCATATATCCTTGGACTTCATCACAGGCCTCCCTCCGTCAGATGTCAACACATCCATCCGTACGGTGGTGGACCGGCTTTCCAAAGCCGCCCATTTTATTCCCCTTCCTATGTTTCCCTCAGCTAAGGAGACCGCCCAGCTCACGGTGTAGCACATCTTCCAGATTCATGGACTGCCGGTCGACATGGTCTCCAATCGCGGTCCTCAGTTCTAGTCCCGGTTCTGGAAGGCATTGGGTCAACAGCAGCCTTCATCCCCAGTCTAACGGCCAGTCGGAGTGAGCCAATCAGGACCTGGAGACGACTCTTCAGTTCCTCATCTCCACCAATCCCACCACCTGGAGTCAGCAACTCGGATGTTCGTCCCAGATCTTCGTCCAACGTTGTTGCCGTACCTGGAAGAGAGCCCGGGCCACTTTTCTCAAGACCACCTCCCGGTATCGACGACAGGCAGACGACCACCGGACCCCTGCTCCCCACAACCATCTTTAGCAGAGGGTATGGCTGTCCACTCGGGATCTGTCCTTCCGGGTGGAGTCCTGCAAACTTTCCCCCCATTTTATTGGACCTTTCCCCATCTCTAAGGTCCTTAGCCCCTCTGCTGTTCATCTTCTGTTGCCCCGCACTCTCCGCATACATCCCACTTTCCATGTATCTAGAATTAAACCTCTGTCTCACAGGCCTTTGTCTCCTGTTTCCAGGCCCACCCCTCTCCCCCCATCTCATTGACGGCCATCCGGCATACATGGTGAGGCTCCTCCTGAGTGTTCGACCTCAGGGCAGGGGATTCCAGTACCTGGTTGACTGGGAGGGTTATGGCCCGGAGGAGAGGTGCTGGGTCCCCGCCAGGAACATCCTGGACCCAGCCCTCATCACTGAGTGCTGCTGCCGGCACCCCGGTCAACCAGGTATAAGCCCCGGTGGGACGCCAGGGGAAGCCCCTAGAGGGGGGGTACTAACGCACCCCGGTCAACCAGGTATGAGCCCCGGTGGGACACCAGGTGAAGCCCCTAGAGGGGGGGTACTAACGCACCCCGGTCAACCAGGTATGTGCCCCGGTGGGACGACAGGTGAAGTCCCTAGAGGGGGGGTACTAAACACACCCCGGTCAACCAGGTATGTGCCCCTGTGGGACGCCAGGTGAAGTCCCTAGAGGGGGGGTACTAACACACCCCGGTGAACGCCAGGTGAAGTCCCTAGAGGGGGGTACTAACACACCCCGGTCAACCAGGTATGTGCCCCGGTGGGACGCCAGGTGAAGTCCCTAGAACACACCCCGGTCAACCAGGTATGTGCCCCGGTGGGACGCCAGGTGAAGTCCCTAGAGGGGGGTACTAAACACACCCCGGTCAACCAGGTATGTGCCCCGGTGGGACGCCAGGTGAAGTCCCTAGAGGGGGGGTACTAAACACACCCCGGTCAACCAGGTATGTGCCCCGGTGGGACGCCAGGTGAAGTCCCTAGAGGGGGGGTACTAACACACCCCGGTCAACCAGGTATGTGCCCCGGTGGGACGCCAGGTGAAGTCCCTAGAGGGGGGGTACTAACACACCCCGGTCAACCAGGTATGTGCCCCGGTGGGACGCCAGGTGAAGTCCCTAGAGGGGGGGGACTAACACACCCTGCTCTGTTTCACATGTTTTGTGCTTGTCTCAACCCCCCTCCAGGTGTCTCCCATTTGTCCCTGTTATCTCCTATGTATTTATACCTGTGTTTAATGTTTGTCTGTTGCCAGTTCGTCTTGTCCCGTCAAGTCCTACCAGCATGTTCCTGTGTTTCCTGTGCTCTAGTTTTTCTTAGCCTTCCCAGTGCTGACCTTTCTGCCTGTCCTGACCCTGATCCTGCCTGCCGTCCTGTACCTGACCCTGATCCTGCCTGCCGCCCTGTACCTGACCCTGATCCTGCCTGCCGTCCTGTACCTGACCCTGATCCCCTGCCGTCCACCTGACCCTGACCCTGCCTGCCGCCCCCTGACCCTGACTGCCTGCCGTCCTGTACCTGACCCTGTCCCTAGTACCTGACCCTGATCCTGCCTGCCGCCCTGTACCTGACCCTGATCCTGCCTGCCGTCCTGTACCTGACCCTGATGACCCTGCCTGCCGCCCCTACCTGACCCTGATCCTGACCCTGATCCTGCCTGCCGTCCTGTACCTGACCCTGATCCTGCCTGCCGTCCTGTACCTGACCCTGACCCTGCCTGCCGTCCTGTACCTAGTCCTACCTGACCCTGACACCCCGTCCTGTACCTGACCCTGATCCTGCCTGCCGTCCTGTACCTGACCCTGATCCTGCCTGCCGTCCTGTACCTGACCCTGATCCCCTGCCGTCCTGTACCTGACCCGACCCTGCCTGCCGTCCTGACCTGACCCTGACCCTGCCTGCCGTCCTGTACCTGACCCTGATCCTGCCTGCCGTCCTGTACCTGACTGCCTGCCGTCCTGTACCTGACCCTGATCCTGCCTGCCGTCCTGTACCTGACCCTGACCCTGCCTCTGTCCTTCCACCTGACCCTGACCCTGCCTGCCGTCCTTACCTGACCCTGACCCTGCCTGTCCTCCTGACCCTGACCCTGCCTGCCGTCCTGTACCTGACCCTGACCCTGTGCCGTCCTGTACCTGACCCTTCCTGCCTCCCTGTACCTGACCCTGACCCTGCCTGCCGTCCTGTACCTGACCCTGACCCTGCCTGCCGTCCTGTACCTGACCCTGATCCTTGCCGTCCTGTACCTGACCCTGACCCTGCCTGCCGTCCTGTACCTGACCCTGACCCTGCCTGCCGTCCTGTACCTGACCCTGACCCTGCCTGCCGTCCTGTCCTGACCCTGACCCTGCCTGCCGTCCTGTACCTGACCCTTCCTGCCTGCCGTCCTGTACCTGACCCTGATCCTTGCCGTCCTGTACCTGACCCTGACCCTGCCTGCCCCTGTACCTGACCCTGATCCTGCCTGTCCTGTACCTGACCCTGATCCTGCCTGCCGTCCTGTACCTGACCCTGACCCTGTACCTGACCCTGACCCTGCCGCCGTCCTGTACCTGACCCTGATCCTGCCTGCCGTCCTGTACCTGACCCTGACCCTGCCTGCCGTCCTGTACCTGACCCTGATCCTGCCTGCCGTCCTGTACCTGACCCTGATCCCCTGCCCCCTGACCCTGACCCTGCCTGCCGTCCTGTACCTGACCCTGATCCTGCCTGCCGTCCTGTACCTGACCCTGATCCTGCCTGCCGTCCTGTACCTGTGACCTGACCCTGACCTGACCCTGATCCTGCCTGCCGTCCTGTACCTGACCCTGATCCTGCCTGCCGTCCTGTACCTGACCCTGACCCTGCCTGCCGTCCTGTACCTGACCCTGACCCTGCCTGCCGTCCTGTACCTGACCCTGACCCTGCCTGCCGTCCTGTACCTGACCCTGATCCTGCCTGCCGTCCTGTACCTGACCCTGACCCTGACCCTGACCCTGCCTGCCGTCCTGTACCTGACCCTGACCCTGCCTGCCGTCCTGTACCTGACCCTGACCCTGCCTGCCGTCCTGTACCTGACCCTGACCCTGCCTGCCGTCCTGTACCTGACCCTGACCCTGCCTGCCGTCCTGTACCTGACCCTGATCCTGCCTGCCGTCCTGTACCTGACCCTGATCCTGCCTGCCGTCCTGTACCTGACCCTGATCCTGCCTGCCGTCCTACCTGACCCCTGCCTGCCGACCCTGACCCTGCCTGCCGTCCTGTACCTGACCCTGACCCTGCCTGCCGTCCCTGACCCTGACCCTGCCTGCCGTCCTGTACCTGACCCTGATCCTGCCTGCCGTCCTGTACCTGACCCTGACCCTGCCTGCCGTCCTGTACCTGACCCTGACCCTGCCTGCCGTCCTGTACCTGACCCTGACCCTGCCTGCCGTCCTGTACCTGACCCTGATCCTGCCTGCCGTCCTGTACCTGACCCTGATCCTGCCTGCCGTCCTGTACCTGACCCTGATCCTGCCTGCCGTCCTGTACCTGACCCTGACCCTGCCTGCCGTCCTGTACCTGACCCTGACCCTGCCTGCCGTCCTGTACCTGACCCTGATCCTGCCTGCCGTCCTGTACCTGACCCTGACCCTGCCTGCCGTCCTGTACCTGACCCTGATCCTGCCTGCCGTCCTGTACCTGACCCTGATCCTGCCTGCCGTCCTGTACCTGACCCTGACCCTGCCTGCCGTCCTGTACCTGACCCTGACCCTGCCTGCCGTCCTGTACCTGACCCTGATCCTGCCTGCCGTCCTGTACCTGACCCTGATCCTGCCTGCCGTCCTGTACCTGACCCTGATCCTGCCTGCCGTCCTGTACCTGACCCTGATCCTGCCTGCCGTCCTGTACCTGACCCTGATCCTGCCTGCCGTCCTGTACCTGACCCTGATCCTGCCTGCCGTCCTGTACCTGACCCTGATCCTGCCTGCCGTCCTGTACCTGACCCTGATCCTGCCTGCCGTCCTGTACCTGACCCTGATCCTGCCTGCCGTCCTGTACCTGACCCTGATCCTGCCTGCCGTCCTGTACCTGACCCTGACCCTGCCTGCCTGCCGTCCTGTACCTGACCCTGACCCTGCCTGCCGTCCTGTACCTGACCCTGATCCTGCCTGCCGTCCTGTACCTGACCCTGATCCTGCCTGCCGTCCTGTACCTGACCCTGATCCTGCCTGCCGTCCTGTACCTGACCCTGATCCTGCCTGCCGTCCTGTACCTGACCCTGACCCTGCCTGCCGTCCTCCTGACCCTGACCCTGCCGTCCTGTACCTGTACCTGACCCTGACCCTGCCTGCCGTCCTGTACCTGACCCTGACCCTGCCTGCCGTCCTGTACCTGACCCTGATCCTACCTGACCCTGACCCTGCCTGCCGTCCTGTACCTGACCCTGACCCTGCCTGACCCCGCCGTCCCTGACCCTGACCTGACCGTCCTGTACCTGACCCTGCCTGCCGCCCTGTACCTGACCCTGATCCTGCCTGCCGTCCTGTACCTGACCCTGATCCTGCCTGCCGTCCTGTACCTGACCCGTCCTGTGCCGTCCTGTACCTGACCCTGATCCTGCCTGCCGCCCCTGTACCTGACCCTGACCCTGCCTGCCGTCCTGTACCTGACCCTGATCCTGCCTGCCGTCCTGTACCTGACCCTGACCCTGCCTGCCGTCCTGTACCTGACCCTGATCCTGCCTGCCGTCCTGTACCTGACCCTGACCCTGCCTGCCGTCCTGTACCTGACCCTGACCCTGCCTGCCGTCCTGTACCTGACCCTGATCCTGCCTGCCGTCCTGTACCTGACCCTGATCCTGCCTGCCGTCCTGTACCTGACCCTGATCCTGCCTGCCGTCCTGTACCTGACCCTGACCCTGCCTGCCGTCCTGTACCTGACCCTGACCCTGCCTGCCGTCCTGTACCTGACCCTGACCTGACCCTGATCCTGCCTGCCGTCCTGTACCTGACCCTGATCCTGCCTGCCGTCCTGTACCTGACCCTGATCCTGCCTGCCGTCCCCTGATCCTGCCTGCCGTCCTGTACCTGACCCTGATCCTGCCTGCCGTCCTGTACCTGACCCTGACCCTGCCTGCCGTCCTGTACCTGACCCTGACCCTGACCCTGCCTGCCGCCCTGACCCTGACCCTGCCTGCCGCCCTGTACCTGACCCTGATCCTGCCTGCCGTCCTGTACCTGACCCTGACCCTGCCTGCCGTCCTGTACCTGACCCTGACCCTGCCTGCCGTCCTGTACCTGACCCTGATCCTGCCTGCCGTCCCTGTACCTGACCCTGACCCTGCCTGCCGTCCTGTACCTGACCCTGACCCTGCCTGCCGTCCTGTACCTGACCCTGACCCTGCCTGCCGTCCTGTACCTGACCCTGATCCTGCCTGCCGTCCTGTACCTGACCCTGATCCTGCCTGCCGTCCTGTACCTGACCCTGATCCTGCCTGCCGTCCTGTACCTGACCCTGACCCTGCCTGCCGTCCTGTACCTGCCTGACTGATTTGGATTACACCCCTTTGCCTGCCTTGACTTACCTTTTGCCTGCCCTTTGAACTATAATAAACTCTGAGACTTGTACTATCTGCGTCCTGCATCTGGGTGTTTGCCTGAGCCCTGATATGGGCAGAGGTATATAGAAAATGGATTGGTCTACACCAGCTTAAAGTGACGAGGCAGA
This sequence comes from Oncorhynchus gorbuscha, assembly GCF_021184085.1. Classification (NCBI taxonomy): domain Eukaryota; kingdom Metazoa; phylum Chordata; class Actinopteri; order Salmoniformes; family Salmonidae; genus Oncorhynchus; species Oncorhynchus gorbuscha. The sequence goes on along the minus strand of NW_025745789.1, from coordinate 50,320 downwards.
TGCTGACTACCCAAAGAAGAAATTCAAATTTAATCATTATGTTCCTCATTTAGTAATCCAATGGATTACGTTACCAATGACTTTTATTGTCATATAATGTGTGATCAGTAATTGATTAAATTTATACAAGTAATCTGTCCAGCCCTAATTAGTACTTGCTGAAAGTGTACTGTACTGTACGGTTCTTTGTACATGAACAGCCTATGATTCTGTGAGGGAGAGTTTGCTGATGTAGATTTAGTTGTGTTGGTTATATGTGTTTGTACAGTGGGTGCGAATAGCCAGTTAACATTATTGACACACATTATTGTAAACCTTTCTCTCACTTCCTGGGAACATTAATGTGACAAGATATGATTCCCAATAAATCAGTTATGGTCATGTGTGTCCTGAAAGTGGTCATTGTGATTTAGAAAAAAAACGATGGAAGGTTATTTGTACATTTTTTACAACGCAATTCTACCCGAATTCCAGTACAGCCCTTGGCCAGTATTCATTCAACATCTCAGCGTAGGAATGCTGATCTAGGATCAGATCCCCCAGTCTCTGTAAGCTATTTCGCTACCATCTAAAAAGACAAAACTGATACTAGATCAGCACTTCTTCTCTGAGATGATTTATGAATATGGGCCTCGATCCTATAGTGTAGACACTTACTGTGATACATTACGTGTGTAGGAGTGGGGAGTTTGTGTTTGACGAATATTCCAGCAGTATTTCCTCACCTCTTCTGGGAAAGAATTCCAGGAATTATTTTAAAGATTGGTATCTTTGGTTCGAGGAAGTCATACAGTGGGGCAAAAAAGTCTTTAGTCAGCCACCAATTGTGCAAGTTCTCCCACTTAAAAAGATGAGAGAGGCCTGTAATTTTCATCATAGGTACACTTCAACTATGACAGACAAAATGAGAACAAAAAATCCAGAATATCACATTGTAGGATTTTTTATGAATTTATTTGCAAATTATGGTGGAAAATAAGTATTTGGTCACCTACAAACAAGCAAGATTTCTGGCTCTCACAGACCTGTAACTTTTTCTTTAAGAGGCTCCTCTGTCCTCCACTTGTTACCTGTATTAATGGCACCTGTTTGAACTTGTTATCAGTATAAAAGACACCTGTCCACAACCTCAAACAGTCACACTCCAAACTCCACTATGGCCAAGACCAAAGAGCTGTCAAAGGACACCAGAAATAAAATTGTAGGCCTGCACCAGGCTGGGAAGACTGAATCTGCAATAGGTAAAAGCAGCTTGGTTTGAAGAAATCAACTGTGGGTGCAATTATTAGGAAATGGAAGACATACAAGACCATTGATAATTTCCCACGATATGGGGCTCCACGCAAGATCTCACCCCGTGGGTTCAAAATGATCACAAGAACGGTGAGCAAAAATCCCAGAACCACACAGGGGAACCTAGTGAATGACCTGCAGAGAGCTGGGACCAAAGTAACAAAGCCTACCATCAGCAAGGACATTGAAGATGAAATGTGGCTGGGTCTTTCAGCATGACAATGATCCCAAACACACCGCCCGGGCAACGAAGGAGTGGCTTCGTAAAAAGCATTTCAAGGTCCTGGAGTGGCCTAGCCAGTCTCCAGATCTCAACCCCATAGAAAATCTTTGGAGGGAGTTGAAAGTCCATGTTTCCCAGCAACAGCCCCAAAACATCACTGCTCTAGAGGAGATCTGCATGGAGGAATGGGCCAAAATACCAGCAACAGTGTGTGAAAACCTTGTGAAGACTTACAGAAAACGTTTGACCTCTATCATTGCCAACAAAGGGTATATAACAAAGTATTGAGATAAACTTTTGTTATTGATCAAATACTTATTTTCCACCATAATTTGCTAATAAATTCATAAAAAATCCTACAATGTGATTTTCTGGATTTTTTTTCTCATTTTGTCTGTCATAGTTGAAGTGTACCTATGATGAAAATTACAGGCCTCTCTCATCTTTTTAAGTGGGAGAACTTGCACAATTGGTGGCTGACTAAATACTTTTTTTGCCCCACTGTATGTATGTCAACAACAAACAAACAAACAAAACAAACCACCCAGCTCCCATTTATGCTAATTTATAAATTAGCAATGAGTTTTCTGCAATTTACTAACAGGACGGCATTGGTGAAGAAGCTTGACTGTGTTGAAAAGGCCAAGTGCAATTTATAGGGACATAAGACCTCAAAAGTAGTCTAAGGTAAAGACGAGTCCACCTTCCATGCCATCGTTGTATACAGACATGTACCAACCCCAAATTAATGGAAAAGATAAACACAGCAAATCTGGGAATGAAATGGTGCTTATCTCTTCCATTAATTTCAGATAGTGGTATAAACACTTTATGTTTAAGGTAAATATATCATTAATATGACATAAACAATGAACAACTAAACGTCCATAGTGCATCTTTAAATTATAATGACTACTGTGTATTAGCACCAGAGTTGGGTAGTAATGGATTACATGTAACAGGGATTACATAATCAGATACAACAAATGAAGTAACTGTAATCAACCTAGATGACTTTTGAAAAATGTGTAATCAGATTACAATTACAGTCTTAAAAACAGATGATAACATATTGGATTATGTGGGCTATAAGTGTTTTTGCCTTAAACTCACTGAAATAGCAGATTTTTGGAAAATCTTGTAAAGTTTGGAAGTCACCTTTCAGTGGGAATGGAAGCTTTTCCCTTCTGTTCTGATCTATTGGAAATTGTCTGCTCTCCTTGATTGCTTTTCACAGAAACGTTTTGTAACCCAAAACGTCAGTCCCCACCTACTAAGAACTGAATCATATCACATTTCATTCAGATCTTTGTTTCAAAAGGACATTTCTCATGAGACAACACAGCTCCACCCTGTTCACTTCCCATCAAGCACTGGGATGTCATAACCAGCTTTCTCTGAATGCGCTACATCTGCCTATTGACGTCTTTATCCTCCTGTTATTGTAAGGGTGGGTTAGACGTTCAAATGACCATTTCCTCTTTTACTGGTCACAAGCTGCTTGGTAGCTGGGTGTAGGCCTTTCATTTCACAATCAAAGAATGAGGATTAGGACAGCTTTCCCTGGAGGTGGACAGTGAACCTGACCTTTAGGCAGTGATGACCTTGCATCAAGAAGATGCAGCTGAGTCAGTACGTGCCAAGGATGTTGGGGGGATTTGGTGGGAGAGGTAACTGATGATTGGTCTACAGCAGCATAAAATGAAGAGGCAGATGCTAGCTAATCAAAGAAGAAATCACGATGAGCACTTTTTGCAAATATAAAGGGCTCTCCATATGTATTTGGACAGTGAGGCTAAACCTTTTTTATTTGAATAACCTTTGATTCAGTGAAGGAGAGTTCGCTCTTGTAGATTGTATTGTGTTAGCTATATGTGTTTGTACAATGGGTGCAAATAGTCTGTTAAGATTATTGGCACACATTATTAAACGTTTCTATCATTTCCTGGGAACATTAATGTGACAACATTGATATGACAAGATATGTTTCCCAATAAGTCAGTTATGGTGTCCTGAAAGTGGTCATTGTGATTCAAAGACACTATGGAAGTTTAGTTGCTAATTGTTTACAACTCAAATCAATATGGACTTGAATTGAGTTGTAAACCAATTGTTCTGTAATATTGTCTGCATGGTGTATACTTCTCTGGGACGTTAGGCCTATCACATCAGAAGACCACTTTTAAGGTCTAAAACATCAAACTAACTTAGATTTTGGAGTGTTAAGTCTCTTTAATTGATTTAATACAACTGCATTGCACTGCAGACAGTGCAGGTATCCCTTCTTCTTTGACCTCAATGAGACAAGCTGTTAAAACAGAACTAGTGCAGGTCTCACTGACTTCAACAGGCGTTTGTTGTCCACGACTGTGGATTGGTCTGCATAAGAAAATAGACAGACATAAGGTTTTCATTTGCACAATGAGGTGGGATTTGTCAAAGTGCAATGTAAGCAAGCAGCCCCCCTCTGAACGTATGCAGCACACTGTAAATACCCAGTGAGGCTGGGGGGATTGGTCCAACCTCGCCAGCCCAAATTATACACTTGCAGGGACAGAAATATTCCTCTCAAAGGAATTGCCCAGTGAGACTGAAAAAGAGGGTCTCATTGTGGGAACTAGTGGGAGTCATGTCAGTGACCCACATCCTCTGCTCACCCCCCACCACACACACGCGCGCATGCTCACATACACACCGCGCACATACACACACAGACACATACATACCGACAGACACACACACACACACACACACACACACACACACACACACACACACACACACACACACACACACACACACACACACACACACACACACACACACACACACACACACACACACACACACACACACACACACACACACACACACACACACACACACACACACACACACGACACATACACACCGACAGGTGTGCACACATACATTCACAAAAAACACACACACACAAAGACAAGTGTGCGCACACACACATGGCTCAATGGTGACCTGACCACTACCCTGCCCCTTCACCCCCTTCCCCCCAGGCCTCTTAGTCCTCCAACTCTTTCCATTCATGTTGTCTTTCATTTAATCCCAGTTCCTCCTCTTTCATTTGATCCCACTGGACAATTCCCATGGTCTTCCATTCATCAGCAGATCTATTAATATCTTAGTATTGAAGACACCCTGAAACACTGAATGATCTATGTTGTGTCTCCTCCTTTGGGGCGATGATGAAGCTTAACTGAACAGCTGTGGTTAGATATGAATATCCCTTTAAATGTCTTGAGAATGTCCTCTTGTGGCCTGGACATAATGTCTGAATGCATATGATTCACATCAGGGACTCTGGTCAAGTGGACCACAATGCACCACAGTGGACCACTCTGCCTACGGTGTGACTGCGTGTTCACACAATGAATCACAATGATTCACATGAATTTCAACAGTGTGTCTACAGTAAACAGAGACTGTGGAGACAGAAGAGAGTTGTTTTGGAATTGTCGTAGGTGTGTGAGGTAACAATCATAGCTACTTACTCACGGTGGAACTTTTCCGAAATTGAAGTTTACTGTGAGATTTTATAAGCACACACTCATTTCCTCAGGCAGACCGGATATGACACAGACACGTCCGGGAAAGTGTTCCCGGGAGAAAAATGACTTGACATTTCATACAGTAGAATATAGGGGGCAGAGTTAGTTCTTCACAGGTTATCTCCTAGATCTTCTTTCTGTATACGATCCACCCCCTGACAATTACACCCCTCAAATGTCTGTATGGGTCATTTATGATTGTACGTGTGTGTAGGCATTGTAAGTGTTCGAGTAAATGACCAGTATTATGCAATACTGTGAGAGTGAGGTGGAATTATGTCATCAGTGATACTAACACAAAATTTCAAACCTGTCTGGCCTTTTCAACCAGACGCCACTGGGCTGTGACACAGCAATGCATTTCCCTCCTCCAGAGACAAAATACATGGGATTACTTCCATCAAAACAGTCTTACAACACCTCCTCTTCAAAGAGGCGGCATGTTTCAACAGAGATGCACTGCACAGTATGTGACAGATGTTTGTACACATGAGCTGTAATAATAATAGTTCTTATCAGCTCACGCACTCCACGGCCTGCCCCAGACTAAACCATCAGGTCTACTTTCTGGATTATGGATTCATTATTACACACAGGATCTCTTAAAGGGATAGTTTAGCAAGATTACCTTTTTTATATTAGGTGATTTGAAATGGGCATGATATTTAAAAATTGGCCTTTTTCAGCAGGACAACTTTTGGAACTTTTAGGTAGAAATATGTTATGTAGAACAAACATGCCTCTCCGACATGTAGAACAAGGAATAGAGTAGACTCTATTCATGGAATTTCTATGTGCAGCATTCAACAACGTTTGGCACCTGAACATGGTGTAAGGGAGTGTGTAACTGGCGGCAGGAAGTCAGGCGCAGGAGAGCAAACTGGGTAATCAACAGAGCAGTTTGATTCATAAAACCACCGGAAACCAGAACAACAAACAAATGGGTACAAAACCCGTCGCCCACCAGAGAAAACATGCACATGCACTTATAATAAACAATTCCGCACAAAGACATGGGGGGAACAGAGGGTTAAATACACAACATGTAATGAGGGAAATGAGACCAGGTGTGTGGGAGGACAAGACAAAAACAAAAGGAAAATGAAAAGTGGATCGATGATGGCTGGAAGACCGGCGACGCCGAGCGCCGTCCGAACAAGGAGAGGAACCGACTTCGGCGGAAGTCGTGACACACGGCCCATTCCTCTACCAGACAATCCCAACCCTCAGGTTTCTATGTGACTCACTCTCGATAACGCGGGTGTAATATAAGATGTAATAACGTGGGTGTAATATAAGATGTAATAACGTGGGTGTAATATAAGATGTATTAAAGTGGGTGTAATGTAAAATGTAATTACATGTCAGTGATGTAAGTACAAGTGTTGTAAGAGGTGAGCCAGCCTGCCCAGGACTGTCGGGGCTTGCATGTTGTCAAGTAACGTCATTGAACACTTCTGACTGATATAAATACAGAGATATACTAACTAGAGGACAGTGACTGATAGAAATAGAGAGAGATACTAACTAGAAGACAGTGACTGATAGAAATAGAGAGAGATACTAACTAGAGGACAGTGACTGATAGAAATAGAGAGAGATACTAACTAGAGGACAGTGACTGATAGAAATAGAGAGAGATACTAACTAGAGGACAGTGACTGATAGAAATAGAGAGAGATACTAACTAGAAGACAGTGACTGATAGAAATAGAGATACTAACTATAGGACAGTGACTGATAGAAATAGAGAGAGATACTACCTAGAGGACAGTGACTGATAGAAATAGAGAGAGATACTAACTAGAAGACAGTGACTGATAGAAATAGAGAGATATACTAACTGGAAGACAGTGACTGATAGAAATAGAGAGAGATACTAACTAGAAGACAGTGACTGATTGAAATAGAGAGAGATACTAACGAGAGGACAGTGACTGATAGAAATAGAGAGAGATACTAACTAGAAGACAGTGACTGATAGAAATAGAGAGATATACTAACTAGAAGACAGTGACTGATTGAAATAGAGAGATATACTAACTAGAAGACAGTGACTGATTGAAATAGAGAGAGATACTAACTAGATGATGACCCCGTTTTCAAACTGCCAACCTCTGAATATAAGTGTTTTCATGAATGTCTACAAAAACAACAACTTTTTTTCCCATTATAACAATACTGTTAAAGCAGAGCTATTCTCTCTCTCTGTGTGTGTGTCTGTCTCTCTCTTCATAGACATGCTGTGAAGTGGTCAAGCCTCCACCCTTATTCATTGGTTCTGTAATAAACAGATGTACTACTTTGTTCCCACGACAGTTAAATATACATCAGAGTTGCTCTGTGATGCTGAGCTCACCAACCCTGCTGGAGCACTGAACAGCATCTATGACTGACGTCATATTGACAGATGTTTGCTTGACCTGCAGCGATCACAGTCAGTCTGGACGAATCACAGCTGCTGGAGTGGATAAGGTTACAATAATAGAAATATAATTACTAGAATGGATAAAGCCCCTCAGGCCACAGAAATTTGACAGGTCTGTTCTTGTTGTTATATTTCTATGGTTCTAATCCTTTAGAGTATCCAGGCGTCCAGTACTGTGATAATTTTGTGCTCCTAGAAACTGAAGGTCTCATATAGGGTCAGAGACTAGTTTGGTCAAAGAGGAACTCATACCTTTTAACCCAATTCCTCTTTCAGCCTCCATACTGACTATTTCCAGCTGAATATGATTGAAGGAACGACCCCATCTAGTGGAAGAACACAGACATGGTTCATGTGGGCTTTAAGAGGAGGGTAAGTACTACACAGAGAAACACAGTAGACCTAGATAGACATGGTTCATGAGGGCTTTTAGAGGAGGGTAAGTACTATACAGAGAAACACAGAACTAGATAGACATGGTTCATGAGGGCTTTTAGAGGAGGGTAAGTACTACACAGAGAAACACAGAACTAGATAGACATGGTTCATGTGGGCTTTTAGAGGAGGGTAAGTACTACACAGAGAAACACAGTAGACCTAGATAGACATGGTTCATGAGGGCTTTTAGAGGGTAAGTACTATACAGAGAAACACAGTAGATAGACATGGTTCATGAGGGCTTTTAGAGGAGTGTAAGTACTATACAGAGAAACACAGAACTAGATAGACATGGTTCATGAGGGCTTTTAGAGGAGGGTAAGTACTACACAGAGAAACACAGTAGACCTAGATAGACATGGTTCATGTGGGCTTTTAGAGGAGGGTAAGTACTACACAGAGAAACACAGTAGACCTAGATAGACATGGTTCATGAGGGCTTTTAGAGGGTCAGTACTACACAGAGAAACACAGTAGACCTAGATAGACATGGTTCATGAGGGCTTTTAGAGGGTAAGTACTACACAGAGAAACACAGTAGACCTAGATAGACATGGTTCATGAGGGCTTTTAGAGGGTAAGTACTACACAGAGAAACACAGTAGACCTAGATAGACATGGTTCATGAGGGCTTTTAGAGAGGGTAAGTACTACACAGAGAAACACAGTAGACTAGATAGACATGGTTCATGAGGGCTTTTAGAGAGGGTAAGTACTACACAGAGAAACACAGAACTAGATAGACATGGTTCATGAGGGCTTTTAGAGGAGGGTAAGTACTATACAGAGAAACACAGTAGACCTAGATAGACATGGTTCATGAGGGCTTTAGATGGAGGCTTTTAGAGGGTAAGTACTACACAGAGAAACACAGTAGACCTAGATAGACATGGTTCATGAGGGCTTTTAGAGGAGGGTAAGTACTACACAGAGAAACACAGTAGACCTAGATAGACATGGTTCATGAGGGCTTTTAGAGGGTAAGTACTACACAGAGAAACACAGTAGACCTAGATAGACATGGTTCATGAGGGCTTTTAGAGGGTAAGTACTACACAGAGAAACACAGTAGACCTAGATAGACATGGTTCATGAGGGCTTTTAGAGGGTAAGTACTACACAGAGAAACACAGTAGACCTAGATAGACATGGTTCATGAGGGCTTTTAGAGGGTCAGTACTACACAGAGAAACACAGTAGACCTAGATAGACATGGTTCATGAGGGCTTTTAGAGGGCTTTTAGGGTCAGTACTACACAGAGAAACACAGTAGACCTAGATAGACATGGTTCATGAGGGCTTTTAGAGGGTCAGTACTACACAGAGAAACACAGTAGACCTAGATAGACATGGTTCATGAGGGCTTTTAGAGGGTAAGTACTACACAGAGAAACACAGTAGACCTAGATAGACATGGTTCATGAGGGCTTTTAGAGGGTCAGTACTACACAGAGAAACACAGTAGACCTAGATAGACATGGTTCATGAGGGCTTTTTAGGGTCAGTACTACACAGAGAAACACAGTAGACCTAGATAGACATGGTTCATGAGGGCTTTTAGAGGGTAAGTACTACACAGAGAAACACAGTAGACCTAGATAGACATGGTTCATGAGGGCTTTTAGAGGGTCAGTACTACACAGAGAAACACAGTAGACCTAGATAGACATGGTTCATGAGGGCTTTTAGAGGGTCAGTACTACACAGAGAAACACAGTAGACCTAGATAGACATGGTTCATGAGGGCTTTTAGAGGGTAAGTACTACACAGAGAAACACAGTAGACCTAGATAGACATGGTTCATGAGGGCTTTTAGAGGGTACAGTACTACACAGAGAAACACAGTAGACCTAGATAGACATGGTTCATGAGGGCTTTTAGAGGGTCAGTACTACACAGAGAAACACAGTAGACCTAGATAGACATGGTTCATGAGGGCTTTTAGAGATAGGTCAGCTTTTACTACACAGAGAAACACAGTAGACCTAGATAGACATGGTTCATGAGGGCTTTTAGAGGGTCAGTACTACACAGAGAAACACAGTAGACCTAGATAGACATGGTTCATGAGGGCTTTTAGAGGGTCAGTACTACACAGAGAAACACAGTAGACCTAGATAGACATGGTTCATGAGGGCTTTTAGAGGGTCAGTACTACACAGAGAAACACAGTAGACCTAGATAGACATGGTTCATGAGGGCTTTTAGAGGGTAAGTACTACACAGAGAAACACAGTAGACCTAGATAGACATGGTTCATGAGGGCTTTTAGAGGGTCAGTACTACACAGAGAAACACAGTAGACCTAGATAGACATGGTTCATGAGGGCTTTTAGAGGGTCAGTACTACACAGAGAAACACAGTAGACCTAGATAGACATGGTTCATGAGGGCTTTTAGAGGGTAAGTACTACACAGAGAAACACAGTAGACCTAGATAGACATGGTTCATGAGGGCTTTTAGAGGGTCAGTACTACACAGAGAAACACAGTAGACCTAGATAGACATGGTTCATGAGGGCTTTTAGAGGGTCAGTACTACACAGAGAAACACAGTAGACCTAGATAGACATGGTTCATGAGGGCTTTTAGAGGGTCAGTACTACACAGAGAAACACAGTAGACCTAGATAGACATGGTTCATGAGGGCTTTTAGAGGGTAAGTACTACACAGAGAAACACAGTAGACCTAGATAGACATGGTTCATGAGGGCTTTTAGAGGGTCAGTACTACACAGAGAAACACAGTAGACCTAGATAGACATGGTTCATGAGGGCTTTTAGAGGGTCAGTACTACACAGAGAAACACAGTAGACCTAGATAGACATGGTTCATGAGGGCTTTTAGAGGGTAAGTACTACACAGAGAAACACAGTAGACCTAGATAGACATGGTTCATGAGGGCTTTTAGAGGGTAAGTACTACACAGAGAAACACAGTAGACCTAGATAGACATGGTTCATGAGGGCTTTTAGAGGGTAAGTACTACACAGAGAAACACAGTAGACCTAGATAGACATGGTTCATGAGGGCTTTTAGAGGGTCAGTACTACACAGAGAAACACAGTAGACCTAGATAGACATGGTTCATGAGGGCTTTTAGAGGGTCAGTACTACACAGAGAAACACAGTAGACCTAGATAGACATGGTTCATGAGGGCTTTTAGAGGGTAAGTACTACACAGAGAAACACAGTAGACCTAGATAGACATGGTTCATGAGGGCTTTTAGAGGGTACACAGAGAAACACAGTAGACCTAGATAGACAGTACTACACAGAGAAACACAGTAGACCTAGATAGACATGGTTCATGAGGGCTTTTAGAGGGTCAGTACTACACAGAGAAACACAGTAGACCTAGATAGACATGGTTCATGAGGGCTTTTAGAGGGTCAGTACTACACAGAGAAACACAGTAGACCTAGATAGACATGGTTCATGAGGGCTTTTAGAGGGTAAGTACTACACAGAGAAACACAGTAGACCTAGATAGACATGGTTCATGAGGGCTTTTAGAGGGTAAGTACTACACAGAGAAACACAGTAGACCTAGATAGACATGGTTCATGAGGGCTTTTAGAGGGTCAGTACTACACAGAGAAACACAGTAGACCTAGATAGACATGGTTCATGAGGGCTTTTAGAGGGTAAGTACTACACAGAGAAACACAGTAGACCTAGATAGACATGGTTCATGAGGGCTTTTAGAGGGTCAGTACTACACAGAGAAACACAGTAGACCTAGATAGACATGGTTCATGAGGGCTTTTAGAGGGTCAGTACTACACAGAGAAACACAGTAGACCTAGATAGACATGGTTCATGAGGGCTTTTAGAGGGTAAGTACTACACAGAGAAACACAGTAGACCTAGATAGACATGGTTCATGAGGGCTTTTAGAGGGTAAGTACTGTACAGAGAAACACAGTAGACCTAGATAGACATGGTTCATGAGGGCTTTTAGAGGGTAAGTACTGTACAGAGAAACACAGTAGACCTAGATAGACATGGTTCATGAGGGCTTTTAGAGGGTCAGTACTACACAGAGAAACACAGTAGACCTAGATAGACATGGTTCATGAGGGCTTTTAGAGGGTCAGTACTACACAGAGAAACACAGTAGACCTAGATATACATGGTTCATGAGGGCTTTTAGAGGGTAAGTACTACACAGAGAAACACAGTAGACCTAGATAGACATGGTTCATGAGGGCTTTTAGAGGGTCAGTACTACACAGAGAAACACAGTAGACCTAGATAGACATGGTTCATGAGGGCTTTTAGAGGGTAAGTACTACACAGAGAAACACAGTAGACCTAGATAGACATGGTTCATGAGGGCTTTTAGAGGGTAAGTACTACACAGAGAAACACAGTAGACCTAGATAGACATGGTTCATGAGGGCTTTTAGAGGGTAAGTACTACACAGAGAAACACAGTAGACCTAGATAGACATGGTTCATGAGGGCTTTTAGAGGGTCAGTGTCATGTTTTGTCTTATATTGTCTTGTCATTTTGCTTTTCCCTCTGTTCGTTTTCCCCCTGCTGGTCTTTTTAGGTTCGTTCCCCTTTTTCTCTCTCCCTTCCTCTCTCTCTTCTCTCTATCGTTCCGTTCCTGCTCCCAGCTGTTCCTATTCCCCTAATCAATCATTTAGTCTTCCCACACCTGTTCCCTATCTTTTTCCCTGATTAGAGTCCCTATTTCTCCCCTTGTTTTCCGTTTCTGCCCTGTCGGATCCTTGTCTATTGTTCACCGTGCTGTGTCTGTGTATCGCCCTGTCGTGTCGTGTTTCCCTCAGATGCTGCGTGGTGAGCAGGTGTCTGAGTCTGCTACGTTCAAGTGCCTTCCCGAGGCAACCTGCAGTTCATGATCGAGTCTCCAGTCTGTTCTCGTCATTACGAGTGGAATTGTGCTTTATGATTGTATATTTACTTTTGGGTCCTCATTCACCTGCATAACAGAAGGATCCGACCAAAGAATGGACCCAGCGACTACAGACGCTCGTAACACTGGCGTCGAGATCCAAGGAGCCATGCTCGGCAGACACGAGCAGGAATTGTCTGCTGCTCGCCATGCCGTGGAGAACCTGGCCGCTCAGGTTTCCGACCTCTCTGGACAGTTCCAGAGTCTTCGTCTCGTGCCACCTGTTACTTCCTGGCCTGCCGAGCCTCCGGAACCTAGGGTTAATAACCCACCTTGCTACTCCGGGCAGCCCACGGAGTGCCGCTCCTTTCTCACCCAGTGTGATATTGTGTTCTCTCTCCAACCCAACACATACTCTAGAGAAAGAGCTCGGGTTGCTTACGTCATTTCACTCCTTACTGGCCGGGCTCGAGAGTGGGGCACAGCTATCTGGGATGCAAGGGCTGATTGCTCTAACAATTACCAGAACTTTAAAGAGGAGATGATTCGGGTTTTTGACCGTTCAGTTTTTGGTAGGGAGGCTTCTAGGGCCCTGGCTTCCCTATGCCAAGGTGATCGATCCATAACGGATTACTCTATTGAGTTTCGCACTCTTGCTGCCTCTAGTGAGTGGAACGAGCCGGCGCTGCTCGCTCGTTTTCTGGAGGGACTCCACGCAGTGGTTAAAGATGAGATTCTCTCCTGGGAGGTTCCTTCAAGTGTGGACTCTTTGATTGCTCTCGCCATCCGCATAGAACGACGGGTAGATCTTCGTCACCAGGCTCGTGGTAGAGAGCTCGCGTCAACGGTGTTTCCCTGCTCCGCATCGCAACCATCTCCCTCCTCTGGCTCAGAGACTGAGCCCATGCAGCTGGGAGGTATTCGCATCTCGACTAAGGAGAGGGAACGGAGGATCACCAACCGCCTGTGCCTCTATTGCGGACTTGCTGGACATTTTGTTAATTCATGTCCAGTAAAAGCCAGAGCTCATCAGTAAGCGGAGGGCTACTGGTGAGCGCTACTACTCAGGTCTCTCCATCTAGATCCTGTACTACCTTGTCGGTCCATCTACGCTGGACCGGTTCGGGTGCTACATGCAGTGCCTTGATAGACTCTGGGGCTGAGGGTTGTTTCATGGACGAAGCATGGGCTCGGAAACATGACATTCCTTTCAGAGAGTTAGACAAGCCTACGCCCATGTTCGCCTTAGATGGTAGTCATCTTCCCAGTATCAGATTTGAGACACTACCTTTAACCCTCACAGTATCTGGTAACCACAGTGAGACTATTTCTTTTTTGATTTTTCGTTCACCTTTTACACCTGTTGTTTTGGGTCATCCCTGGCTAGTTTGTCATAATCCTTCTATTAATTGGTCTAGTAATTCTATCCTATCCTGGAACGTTTCTTGTCATGTGAAGTGTTTAATGTCTGCCATCCCTCCCGTTTCTTCTGTCCCCACTTCTCAGGAGGAACCTGGCGATTTGACAGGAGTGCCGGAGGAATATCATGATCTGCGCACGGTCTTCAGTCGGTCCCGAGCCAACTCCCTTCCTCCTCACCGGTCGTATGATTGTAGTATTGATCTCCTTCCGGGGACCACTCCTCCTCGGGGTAGACTATACTCTCTGTCGGCTCCCGAACGTAAGGCTCTCGAGGATTATTTGTCTGTGTCTCTTGACGCCGGTACCATAGTGCCTTCTTCCTCTCCGGCCGGGGCGGGGTTTTTTTTTGTTAAGAAGAAGGACGGTACTCTGCGCCCCTGCGTGGATTATCGAGGGCTGAATGACATAACGGTTAAGAATCGTTATCCGCTTCCCCTTATGTCATCAGCCTTCGAGATTCTGCAGGGAGCCAGGTGCTTTACTAAGTTGGACCTTCGTAACGCTTACCATCTCGTGCGCATCAGAGAGGGGGACGAGTGGAAAACGGCGTTTAACACTCCGTTAGGGCATTTTGAGTACCGGGTTCTGCCGTTTGGTCTCGCCAATGCGCCAGCTGTTTTTCAGGCATTAGTTAATGATGTTCTGAGAGACATGCTGAACATCTTTGTTTTTGTCTATCTTGACGATATCCTGATTTTTTCACCGTCACTCGAGATTCATGTTCAGCACGTTCGACGTGTTCTACAGCGCCTTTTAGAGAATTGTCTCTACGTGAAGGCTGAGAAGTGCTCTTTTCATGTCTCCTCCGTTACTTTTCTCGGTTCCGTTATTTCCGCTGAAGGCATTCAGATGGATTCCGCTAAGGTCCAAGCTGTCAGTGATTGGCCCGTTCCAAGGTCACGTGTCGAGTTGCAGCGCTTTCTAGGTTTCGCTAATTTCTATCGGCGTTTCATTCGTAATTTCGGTCAAGTTGCTGCCCCTCTCACAGCTCTTACTTCTGTCAAGACGTGTTTTAAGTGGTCCGGTTCCGCCCAGGGAGCTTTTGATCTTCTAAAAGAACGTTTTACGTCCACTCCTATCCTCGTTACTCCTGACGTCACTAGACAATTCATTGTCGAGGTTGACGCTTCAGAGGTAGGCGTGGGAGCCATTCTATCCCAGCGCTTCCAGTCTGACGATAAGGTTCATCCTTGCGCTTATTTTTCTCATCGCCTGTCGCCATCTGAACGCAACTATGATGTGGGTAACCGCGAACTGCTCGCCATCCGCTTAGCCCTAGGCGAATGGCGACAGTGGTTGGAGGGGGCGACCGTTCCTTTTGTCGTTTGGACAGACCATAAGAACCTTGAGTACATCCGTTCTGCCAAACGACTTAATGCTCGTCAAGCTCGTTGGGCGTTGTTTTTCGCTCGTTTCGAGTTTGTGATTTCTTACCGTCCGGGTAGCAAGAACACCAAGCCTGATGCCTTATCCCGTCTTTTTAGTTCTTCTGTGGCTTCTACTGATCCCGAGGGGATTCTTCCTTATGGGCGTGTTGTCGGGTTGACAGTCTGGGGAATTGAAAGACAGGTTAAGCAAGCACTCACGCACACTGCGTCGCCGCGCGCTTGTCCTAGTAACCTTCTTTTCGTTCCTGTTTCCACTCGTTTGGCTGTTCTTCAGTGGGCTCACTCTGCCAAGTTAGCTGGTCATCCCGGTGTTCGAGGCACTCCAGCGCTTTTGGTGGCCGACTCAGGAGCGTGACACGCGCCGTTTCGTGGCTGCTTGTTCGGACTGCGCGCAGACTAAGTCAGGTAACTCTCCTCCTGCCGGTCGTCTCAGACCGCTCCCCATTCCTTCTCGACCATGGTCTCACATCGCCCTAGACTTCATTACCGGTCTGCCTTTGTCTGCGGGGAAGACTGTGATTCTTACGGTTGTCGATAGGTTCTCTAAGGCGGCACATTTCATTCCCCTCGCTAAACTTCCTTCCGCTAAGGAGACGGCACAAATCATCATCGAGAATGTGTTCAGAATTCATGGCCTCCCGTTAGACGCCGTTTCAGACAGAGGCCCGCAATTCACGTCACAGTTTTGGAGGGAGTTCTGTCGTTTGATTGGTGCGTCCGTCAGTCTCTCTTCCGGGTTTCATCCCCAGTCTAACGGTCAAGCAGAGAGGGCCAATCAGACGATTGGTCGCATACTACGCAGCCTTTCTTTCAGAAACCCTGCGTCTTGGGCAGAACAGCTCCCCTGGGCAGAATACGCTCACAACTCGCTTCCTTCGTCTGCTACCGGGTTATCTCCGTTTCAGCGTAGTCTGGGTTACCAGCCTCCTCTGTTCTCATCCCAGCTTGCCGAGTCCAGCGTTCCCTCCGCTCAAGCGTTTGTCCAACGTTGTGAGCGCACCTGGAGGAGGGTGAGGTCTGCACTTTGCCGTTACAGGGCACAGACTGTGAGAGCCGCCAATAAACGTAGGATTAAGAGTCCAAGGTATTGTTGCGGCCAGAGAGTGTGGCTTTCCACTCGCAACCTTCCTCTTACGACAGCTTCCCGTAAGTTGACTCCGCGGTTCATTGGTCCGTTCCGTGTCTCCCAGGTCGTCAATCCTGTCGCTGTGCGACTGCTTCTTCCGCGACATCTTCGTCGCGTCCATCCTGTCTTCCATGTCTCCTGTGTCAAGCCCTTTCTTCGCACCCCCGTTCGTCTTCCCTCCCCCTCCCGTCCTTGTCGAGAGCGCACCTATTTACAAGGTACGTAGGATCATGGACATGCGTTCTCGGGGACGGGGTCACCAATACTTAGTGGATTGGGAGGGTTACGGTCCTGAGGAGAGGAGTTGGGTTCCGTCTCGGGACGTGCTGGACCGTTCACTTATTGATGATTTCCTCCGTTGCCGCCAGGATTCCTCCTCGAGTGCGCCAGGAGGCGCTCGGTGAGTGGGGGGTACTGTCATGTTTTGTCTTATATTGTCTTGTCATTTTGCTTTTCCCTCTGTTCGTTTTCCCCCTGCTGGTCTTTTTAGGTTCGTTCCCCTTTTTCTCTCTCCCTTCCTCTCTCTCTTCTCTCTATCGTTCCGTTCCTGCTCCCAGCTGTTCCTATTCCCCTAATCAATCATTTAGTCTTCCCACACCTGTTCCCTATCTTTTTCCCTGATTAGAGTCCCTATTTCTCCCCTTGTTTTCCGTTTCTGCCCTGTCGGATCCTTGTCTATTGTTCACCGTGCTGTGTCTGTG
Source organism: Oncorhynchus gorbuscha (assembly GCF_021184085.1). Classification (NCBI taxonomy): domain Eukaryota; kingdom Metazoa; phylum Chordata; class Actinopteri; order Salmoniformes; family Salmonidae; genus Oncorhynchus; species Oncorhynchus gorbuscha. Next base: position 32,849 of record NW_025745789.1, on the reverse strand, counting down.
TATCGCCCTGTCGTGTCGTGTTTCCCTCAGATGCTGCGTGGTGAGCAGGTGTCTGAGTCTGCTACGTTCAAGTGCCTTCCCGAGGCAACCTGCAGTTCATGATCGAGTCTCCAGTCTGTTCTCGTCATTACGAGTGGAATTGTGCTTTATGATTGTATATTTACTTTACTGGATTAAAGACTCTGTTTTCGCCAAGTCGCTTTTGGGTCCTCATTCACCTGCATAACAGTCAGTACTACACAGGGAAAAACACAGTAGACCTAGATAGACATGGTTCATGAGGGCTTTTAGAGGGTAAGTACTACACAGAGAAACACAGTAGACCTAGATAGACATGGTTCATGAGGGCTTTTAGAGGGTAAGTACTACACAGAGAAACACCAGCCGTCATCAATGAAAAATACTAATCACTGTATGTTGAAACGCCTTTCTTCAAGTGCAAGCATACATTTTATAGTTGATATTGTTATGTTCATAATTCTAAAGTAAGAACAGTTATACATTTTGATATTATTTGATGAAATTAAGATTCATATGCAAATGTTTCAACATTTTCCAAAACTACTGTACCATAATTTAAAACTCTTATTAAAAAAACAGATTAGATACCATAGCTAAAAAGGAACTTCAGCCAGTGGTGTTGGACTTAGAGAAAACTGGAATAGGCGCGGCAGGTAGACAAGTGAGCGTTGGGCCAGTAACCAAATGGTTGCCCGAGCTGACAAGGTAAAAATCTGTCGTTCTGCCACTGAACAAGGCAGTTAACCCACTGTTCCTAGGTCGTCATTGAAAATAAGAATTTGTTCTTAACTGACTTGGCTAGTTAAAAAAAGATTACATAAAATAATAAGGCCAGAAAGAGGCCTTGATCAGACAGAGAATCCAGACTGGTAGAAAGATGCCTTGATCAGACAGGGAATCCAGACTGGTAGAAAGATGCCTTGATCAGACAGGGAATCCAGACTGGTAGAAAGAGTCCTTGGTCACACAGGGAATCCAGACTGGTAGAAAGATGCCTTGGTCAGACAGGGAATCCAGACTGGTAGAAAGATGCCTTGGTCAGACAGGGAATCCAGACGGGTAGAAAGATGCCTTGATCAGACAGGGAATCCAGACTGGTAGAAAGAGTCCTTGGTCACACAGGGAATCCAGACTGGTAGAAAGATGCCTTGATCAGACAGGGAATCCAGACTGGTAGAAAGAGTCCTTGGTCACACAGGGAATCCAGACTGGTAGAAAGATGCCTTGGTCAGACAGGGAATCCAGACTGGTAGAAAGATGCCTTGGTCAGACAGGGAATCCAGACTGGTAGAAAGATGCCTTGGTCAGACAAGGAACCCAGACTGGTAGAAAGATGCCTTGGTCAGACAGGGAACCCAGACTGGTAGAAAGATGCCTTGATCAGACAGGGAACCCAGACTGGTAGAAAGATACCTTGGTCAGACAGGGAATCCAGACTGATAGACAGATGCCTTGGTCACACAGGGCTCAAAGGTTTTTTCCACAATTCCTTGAGTTCTCTCACTTTGCCTCCTTCTCAAAACATAAAGGAGATCATTAAAGGAGAGGGCACCTCAGATCTTCTCCACCAACGCTCCCCTTTTCCCTCAGACGTTTTGAGAATGAGACAGGGAGAGTTTTGAGGAGACGGGAAAGAGGAGACAAGGAATCAAGGAAAATACTTTAGAGAACCACCCACAGTGAAGAGTAGTATCGTACCTCTCTCACAAACGACCCCTGCAACCTCCTTGTGGCAACAGTCGGTCAACCCGCAGCCTTTGAAAGGACAGCTGGACAGGATCTTCTCAGTTCCTTTGCAGTCCATATCATCCAACCAGATTGAACCCGAGCCTTGGATACACAAAACAGAGGATAAACAAGGAGCAAGCGGAATCATGTGCAGAAATCACCAAGGACTTAACATTCCCGCACAGTCGGGAAGAGGGCATGACAGCGCCTTTTCCCCCACAGGAGGCTGAAAAGATTTGACATGGGCCCAAAGATCCTCAAAAGGTTTTACAGCTGCACCATCGAGAGCATCTTGACTGGCTGCATCACTGCTTGGTATGGAAAATGCACCGCCCCTCAACAGCAAAGCGCAACAGAGGGTGTTGAGGACAGCCCAGTACATCACTGGGGCCGAGCTCCCTGCCATCCAGGACCTCTCTATCAGGCGTGTCAGAGGAAAGCTCAGAAAATGCCAAAGACTCCAGCCACCCAAGTCATAGACTGTTCACTCTTCTACCATCCAGCAAACGGTACCGGAGCACCGCCTCTCGGATCAACAGGCTCCGAGACAGCTTCTACCCCCAACCCATAAGACTGCTAAATAACCACAAGATTGCTAAATAATATAGTTAATTAAATGGTTCCCTGGATTATCTGCACGGACCCTATCTTGCACTGACTCTACTCACAAGACTATACATTATATACACACTATATACACATTCATTCACACACAATGACACACGTACATACACTTTTACACTCATCATATGCTGCTGCTACTCTGTTCTTTATTTCACAATTATTATTATCTATCCTGATGCCTAGTCACTTTAACCTGCCTTCATGTACACATCTACCTCAAATACCTTATTATTATCTATCCTGATGCCTAGTCACTTTAACCTGCCTTCATGTACACATCTACCTCAAATACCTTATTATTATCTATCCTGATGCCTAGTCACTTTAACCTGCCTTCATGTACACATCTACCTCAAATACCTTATTATTATCTATCCTGATGCCTAGTCACTTTAACCTGCCTTCATGTACACATCTACCTCAAATACCTTATTATTATCTATCCTGATGCCTAGTCACTTTAACCTGCCTTCATGTACACATCTACCTCAAATACCTTATTATTATCTATCCTGATGCCTAGTCACTTTAACCTGCCTTCATGTACACATCTACCTCAAATACCTTATTATTATCTATCCTGATGCCTAGTCACTTTAACCTGCCTTCATGTACACATCTACCTCAAATACCTTATTATTATCTATCCTGATGCCTAGTCACTTTACCCTGCCTTCATGTACATATCTACCTCAAATACCTTATTATTATCTATCCTGATGCCTAGTCACTTTACCCTGCCTTCATGTACATATCTACCTCAAATACCTTATTATTATCTATCCTGATGCCTAGTCACTTTACCCTGCCTTCATGTACATATCTACCTCAAATACCTTATTATTATCTATCCTGATGCCTAGTCACATTACCCTGCCTTCATGTACACATCTACCTCAAATACCTTATTATTATCTATCCTGATGCCTAGTCACTTTAACCTGCCTTCATGTACACATCTACCTCAAATACCTTATTATTATCTATCCTGATGCCTAGTCACTTTAACCTGCCTTCATGTACACATCTACCTCAAATACCTTATTATTATCTATCCTGATGCCTAGTCACTTTAACCTGCCTTCATGTACACATCTACCTCAAATACCTTATTATTATCTATCCTGATGCCTAGTCACTTTAACCTGCCTTAATGTACACATCTATCTCAAATACCTCGTACCCCTGCACATTGATCTGGTACTGGTACTCCCTGTATATAGCTCCACACTACATGGTTGGGGTTGGCTCGTTAGCAAGCATGTCACGGTAAAGTCTACACCTGTTGTATTCGCATCATGTGACAAATCACATTTGATTTGAAATATGCAAAAAAATACTAATTGACTCTTTCTGCTGGTGCTGCCTGCCATTCCCACAAATCACTACCTATTGGAACTGGCTCCCTTCAAGAATCCCACATTTCTTGTGATCATATTGCTAACATCTATCCAATCCTCTCATATCTCGTCCCTAGGGCAGGGGTATTCAACTCTTACCCTATGAGGTCCAGAGCCTGCTGGTTTCTGTTCCACCTGATAATTAATTGCACCCACCTGGTGTTCCAGGTCTAAATCAATCCCTGAACAGTGAATTAAAACAGTAGAACTGGATTTGTGGTCCAGAATTTAGTTTGAGGGCCCTAGGGGGTAGAGGGTTGATTTGGGATCCAGAGTTGAGTTTGAGGGCTCTAGGGGGTAGAGGGTTGATTTGGGATCCAGAGTTGAGTTTGAGGGCTCTAGGGGGTAGAGGGTTGATTTGGGATCCATAGTTGAGTTTGAGGGCTCTAGGGGGTAGAGGGTTGATTTGGGATCCAGAGTTGAGTTTGAGGGCTTTAGGGGGTAGAAGGTTGATTTGGGATCTTGAGTTGGTGGCTTACATATTGTTTCCACTGCCTCCTGGTGGCAAACACATGTAAGGACACACCAGGGTCATATTCATTAGATGCACACCATAGTAAAATGTTTCAAAATGTTGTGCAACAGAAAATGAAAAGGAAGATTTTTTATTGTGCAAGTTCAGATGATACCTCAACATTTCACTGAATTTTTGTCCGTTTTCTTCCATTTTGTGACTAGTGAATATGACGCAGGTGGTCCCTCCCTGTTTCAGTACATTTTCTTCCATTTGGTGCCTAATGAACATGACCATTGTACGATCCGTACCCTCTCCATATGTCCATCAAGTAACAGCAGATGAGTGGAGGCTGCTGAGGGGAGGACAGCTCATAACAATCACCCGTCTTTGACCCAATTGAGATAGTTTGGGATGTGTTTGACCGCAGATTGAAGGAAACACAGCCAACAAGTGCTCAGCATATGTGGGAACTCCTTCAAGACTATTGGAAAATAATTCATGATAAAGCTGGTTGAGAGAATGCCAAGAGTGTGCAAAGCTGCTATCAAGGCAAAGGTTGTTTGTCTTGAATAATCTCAAATTTAAAATAGATTTTGATTTGTTTTACACTTTTTTTGGTTACTGCATGATTCCGTATGTGTTCTGTCATAGTTGTGATGTCTTCACTATTATTCTACAATGTAGAAAATAGTAAAAAATAAAGAAAAACCCTTGAGTAGATGTGTCCAAACTGTTGACTGGGGGTGTAGATCGAGGACTTTCTGCCTGTGCCATTACAGCTCCTTTGACAGCATGGGCAGCACCATTGAAGCTATCTCCATTTTAAAGTTGACACAACAATCACCATGCCTTAGCAATGTATCCCATAAATATCTAATGATTTTTGTGAAATACCTGCATTAGGTAAGTCAACTGTGTCATACAGTCTGCAATGCTATTTCCACTCCATACATTGTATTGATAAGGAATCCTAGCACATATAGTTGAATCCTAGCACATATAGTTGATATCCTGTACTTGTGGTCCTTCCTAGCACATATAGTTGATATCCTGTACTTGTGGTCCTTCTGTAGCTCAGTTGGTAGAGCATGGCGCTTGTAACGCCAGGGTAGTGGGTTCGATCCCCGGGACCACCCATACGTAGAATGTATGCACACATGACTGTAAGTCGCTTTGGATAAAAGTGTCTGCTAAATGGCATATATTATTATTATATTATTAAAGTAAATGGGGCTCCTACCCTGTCTGGACACCAAGTTGGTCATTCTTTACCAGCTGTATTGAAGATCCCTACTCCCTCCGGCGAGCAGAAGACCTTCTTAGACCCAACCAAGGCCAAACAATACATTGTTGTGCACCTACATCCAACGGTGGACAGGCGACATAATACTAACTAGCCATTGTGGGCTCATACTGTGACCCTGCACAAGCCGTGCTGACGCGGCCAAGGACCCACTAAGGAATTCATATCTTGATTAGAAACGTGCCTCCACCCTGATGAAAAAAAAGACAATTATTCAACCAGTAACTTAAAGTTATGAACAACGATGGTATGTATAGGGTGACATATTCTCACGAGGACAATATAGTTTGAATTGTATTTTATTTACAGTACATGCCACAATGAGCTTTTACCAACTAACTGCGGCTGTACAGCCACATAATAATTAGCCTAGTCGCTACCTAAGGCTAGCCACTGAGCTCTCTCTCCTTAATAGGACACCCTACTAACATAGTGTGAGCATGTTTAATACATACAAGGGTATACTCCCAAGGACCATGTGTATTTTTCTTTACTATTTGACTGGTTGGTCCGCCCTGGTGCTTGGTGGCGGATGGGTTTGCAGGTTGTATAGCCGAGGGAACAGTGCAGCTCTGCAGGACAGGTATTAATTCCCAAGCTTGTGCCAGTCAATTTTCGGTGTTCTGGCATGTTACGATGTTCAACAGAGAGTTATATTTATACAAATGTTGAATTTTACTGGGTTGTCCTATTTAATTATTTAATTAAATGTTTTTTGAGTGTGTGTGTGTGTGTGTGTGTGTGTGTGTGTGTGTGTGTGTGTGTGTGTGTGTGTGTGTGTGTGTGTGTGTGTGTGTGTGTGTGTGTGTGTGTGTGTGTGTGTGTGTGTGTGTGTGTGTGTATGTACTGTATGAACAGTTGAAGTCAGAATTTTACATACACCTTTAGCCAAATACATTTAAACCCAGTTTTTCACAATTCCTGACATTAATCCTAGTACAAATTCCCTGTCTTAGGTCAGTTAGGACCACCACTTTATTTTAAGAATGTGAAATGTCAGAATAATAGTAAAGAGAATGATTTATTTCTGTTATGCAGGTGAATGAGGACCCAAAAGCGACTTGGCGAAAACAGAGTCTTTAATCCAGTAAAGTAAATATTCAATACTCCTAGACAATTCGGAGCGGTAAATAAAGCATAAAGAACAATTCCACTCGTAATGACGAGAACAGACTGGAGACTCGATCATGAACTGCAGGTTGCCTCGGGAAGGCACTTGACCGTAGCAGACTCAGACACCTGCTCACCACGCAGCATCTGAGGGAAACACGACACGACAGGGCGATACAAAGACACAGCACGGTGAACAATATACAAGGATCCGACAGGACAGAAACGGAAAACAAGGGGAGAAATAGGGACTCTAATCAGGGGAAAAGATAGGGAACAGGTGTGGGAAGACTAAATGATTGATTAGGGGAATAGGAACAGCTGGGAGCAGGAACGGAACGATAGAGAGAAGAGAGAGAGAGAGGGAGAGAGAAAAAGGGGAACGAACCTAAAAAGACCAGCAGGGGGAAAACGAACAGAAGGAAAAGCAAAATGACAAGACAATATAAGACAAAACATGACAGTACCCCCCCACTCACCGAGCGCCTCCTGGCGCACTCGAGGAGGAATCCTGGCGGCAACGGAGGAAATCATCAATCAGTGAACGGTCCAGCACGTCCCGAGACGGAACCCAACTCCTCTCCTCAGGACCGTAACCCTCCCAATCCACTAAGTATTGGTGACCCCGTCCCCGAGAACGCATGTCCATGATCCTACGTACCTTGTAAATAGGTGCGCTCTCGACAAGGACGGGAGGGGGGGAGGGAAGACGAACGGGGTGCGAAGAAAGGGCTTGACACAGGAGACATGGAAGACAGGATGGACGCGACGAAGATGTCGCGGAAGAAGCAGTCGCACAGCGACAGGATTGACGACCTGGGAGACACGGAACGGACCAATGAACCGCGGAGTCAACTTACGAGAGGCTGTCGTAAGAGGAAGGTTGCGAGTGGAAAGCCACACTCTCTGGCCGCAACAATACCTAGGACTCTTAATCCTACGTTTATTAGCGGCTCTCACAGTCTGTGCCCTGTAACGGCAAAGTGCAGACCTCACCCTCCTCCAGGTGCGCTCACAACGTTGGACAAACGCTTGAGCGGAGGGAACGCTGGACTCGGCAAGCTGGGATGAGAACAGAGGAGGCTGGTAACCCAGACTACTCTGAAACGGAGATAACCCGGTAGCAGACGAAGGAAGCGAGTTGTGAGCGTATTCTGCCCAGGGGAGCTGTTCTGCCCAAGACGCAGGGTTTCTGAAAGAAAGGCTGCGTAGTATGCGACCAATCGTCTGATTGGCCCTCTCTGCTTGACCGTTAGACTGGGGATGAAACCCGGAAGAGAGACTGACGGACGCACCAATCAAATGACAGAACTCCTTCCAAAACTGTGACGTGAATTGCGGGCCTCTGTCTGAAACGGCGTCTAACGGGAGGCCATGAATTCTGAACACATTCTCGATGATGATTTGTGCCGTCTCCTTAGCGGAAGGAAGTTTAGCGAGGGGAATGAAATGTGCCGCCTTAGAGAACCTATCGACAACCGTAAGAATCACAGTCTTCCCCGCAGACAAAGGCAGACCGGTAATGAAGTCTAGGGCGATGTGAGACCATGGTCGAGAAGGAATGGGGAGCGGTCTGAGACGACCGGCAGGAGGAGAGTTACCTGACTTAGTCTGCGCGCAGTCCGAACAAGCAGCCACGAAACGGCGCGTGTCACGCTCCTGAGTCGGCCACCAAAAGCGCTGGCGAATAGAAGCAAGAGTGCCTCGAACACCGGGATGACCAGCTAACTTGGCAGAGTGAGCCCACTGAAGAACAGCCAGACGAGTGGAAACAGGAACGAAAAGAAGGTTACTAGGACAAGCGCGCGGCGACGCAGTGTGCGTGAGTGCTTGCTTAACCTGTCTTTCAATTCCCCAGACTGTCAACCCGACAACACGCCCATAAGGAAGAATCCCCTCGGGATCAGTAGAAGCCACAGAAGAACTAAAAAGACGGGATAAGGAATCAGGCTTGGTGTTCTTGCTACCCGGACGGTAAGAAATCACAAACTCGAAACGAGCGAAAAACAACGCCCAACGAGCTTGACAAGCATTAAGTCGTTTGGCAGAACGGATGTACTCAAGGTTCTTATGGTCTGTCCAAACGACAAAAGGAACGGTCGCCCCCTCCAACCACTGTCGCCATTCGCCTAGGGCTAAGCGGATGGCGAGCAGTTCGCGGTTACCCACATCATAGTTGCGTTCAGATGGCGACAGGCGATGAGAAAAATAAGCGCAAGGATGAACCTTATCGTCAGACTGGAAGCACTGGGATAGAATGGCTCCCACGCCTACCTCTGAAGCGTCAACCTCGACAATGAATTGTCTAGTGACGTCAGGAGTAACGAGGATAGGAGCGGACGTAAAACGTTCTTTTAGAAGATCAAAAGCTCCCTGGGCGGAACCGGACCACTTAAAACACGTCTTGACAGAAGTAAGAGCTGTGAGAGGGGCAGCAACTTGACCGAAATTACGAATGAAACGCCGATAGAAATTAGCGAAACCTAGAAAGCGCTGCAACTCGACACGTGACCTTGGAACGGGCCAATCACTGACAGCTTGGACCTTAGCGGAATCCATCTGAATGCCTTCAGCGGAAATAACGGAACCGAGAAAAGTAACGGAGGAGACATGAAAAGAGCACTTCTCAGCCTTCACGTAGAGACAATTCTCTAAAAGGCGCTGGAGAACACGTCGAACGTGCTGAACATGAATCTCGAGTGACGGTGAAAAAATCAGGATATCGTCAAGATAGACAAAAACAAAGATGTTCAGCATGTCTCTCAGAACATCATTAACTAATGCCTGAAAAACAGCTGGCGCATTGGCGAGACCAAACGGCAGAACCCGGTACTCAAAATGCCCTAACGGAGTGTTAAACGCCGTTTTCCACTCGTCCCCCTCTCTGATGCGCACGAGATGGTAAGCGTTACGAAGGTCCAACTTAGTAAAGCACCTGGCTCCCTGCAGAATCTCGAAGGCTGATGACATAAGGGGAAGCGGATAACGATTCTTAACCGTTATGTCATTCAGCCCTCGATAATCCACGCAGGGGCGCAGAGTACCGTCCTTTTTCTTAACAAAAAAACCCCGCCCCGGCCGGAGAGGAAGAAGGCACTATGGTACCGGCGTCAAGAGACACAGACAAATAATCCTCGAGAGCCTTACGTTCGGGAGCCGACAGAGAGTATAGTCTACCCCGAGGAGGAGTGGTCCCCGGAAGGAGATCAATACTACAATCATACGACCGGTGAGGAGGAAGGGAGTTGGCTCGGGACCGACTGAAGACCGTGCGCAGATCATGATATTCCTCTGGCACTCCTGTCAAATCGCCAGGTTCCTCCTGAGAAGTGGGGACAGAAGAAACGGGAGGGATGGCAGACATTAAACACTTCACATGACAAGAAACGTTCCAGGATAGGATAGAATTACTAGACCAATTAATAGAAGGATTATGACATACTAGCCAGGGATGACCCAAAACAACAGGTGTAAAAGGTGAACGAAAAATCAAAAAAGAAATAGTCTCACTGTGGTTACCAGATACTGTGAGGGTTAAAGGTAGTGTCTCAAATCTGATACTGGGAAGATGACTACCATCTAAGGCGAACATGGGCGTAGGCTTGTCTAACTCTCTGAAAGGAATGTCATGTTTCCGAGCCCATGCTTCGTCCATGAAACAACCCTCAGCCCCAGAGTCTATCAAGGCACTGCATGTAGCACCCGAACCGGTCCAGCGTAGATGGACCGACAAAGTAGTACAGGATCTAGATGGAGAGACCTGAGTAGTAGCGCTCACCAGTAGCCCTCCGCTTACTGATGAGCTCTGGCTTTTACTGGACATGAATTGACAAAATGTCCAGCAAGTCCGCAATAGAGGCACAGGCGGTTGGTGATCCTCCGTTCCCTCTCCTTAGTCGAGATGCGAATACCTCCCAGCTGCATGGGCTCAGTCTCTGAGCCAGAGGAGGGAGATGGTTGCGATGCGGAGCAGGGAAACACCGTTGACGCGAGCTCTCTTCCACGAGCCTGGTGACGAAGATCTACCCGTCGTTCTATGCGGATGGCGAGAGCAATCAAAGAGTCCACACTTGAAGGAACCTCCCGGGAGAGAATCTCATCTTTAACCACTGCGTGGAGTCCCTCCAGAAAACGAGCGAGCAGCGCCGGCTCGTTCCAGTCACTAGAGGCAGCAAGAGTGCGAAACTCAATAGAGTAATCCGTTATGGATCGATCACCTTGGCATAGGGAAGCCAGGGCCCTAGAAGCCTCCCTACCAAAAACTGAACGGTCAAAAACCCGAATCATCTCCTCTTTAAAGTTCTGGTAATTGTTAGAGCAATCAGCCCTTGCCTCCCAGATAGCTGTGCCCCACTCTCGAGCCCGGCCAGTAAGGAGTGAAATGACGTAAGCAACCCGAGCTCTCTCTCTAGAGTATGTGTTGGGTTGGAGAGAGAACACAATATCACACTGGGTGAGAAAGGAGCGGCACTCCGTGGGCTGCCCGGAGTAGCAAGGTGGGTTATTAACCCTAGGTTCCGGAGGCTCGGCAGACCAGGAAGTAACAGGTGGCACGAGACAAAGACTCTGGAACTGTCCAGAGAGGTCGGAAACCTGAGCGGCCAGGTTCTCCACGGCATGGCGAGCAGCAGACAATTCCTGCTCGTGTCTGCCGAGCATGGCTCCTTGGATCTCGACGGCAGTGTTACGAGCGTCTGTAGTCGCTGGGTCCATTCTTTGGTCGGATCCTTCTGTTATGCAGGTGAATGAGGACCCAAAAGCGACTTGGCGAAAACAGAGTCTTTAATCCAGTAAAGTAAATATTCAATACTCCTAGACAATTCGGAGCGGTAAATAAAGCATAAAGAACAATTCCACTCGTAATGACGAGAACAGACTGGAGACTCGATCATGAACTGCAGGTTGCCTCGGGAAGGCACTTGACCGTAGCAGACTCAGACACCTGCTCACCACGCAGCATCTGAGGGAAACACGACACGACAGGGCGATACAAAGACACAGCACGGTGAACAATATACAAGGATCCGACAGGACAGAAACGGAAAACAAGGGGAGAAATAGGGACTCTAATCAGGGGAAAAGATAGGGAACAGGTGTGGGAAGACTAAATGATTGATTAGGGGAATAGGAACAGCTGGGAGCAGGAACGGAACGATAGAGAGAAGAGAGAGAGAGAGGGAGAGAGAAAAAGGGGAACGAACCTAAAAAGACCAGCAGGGGGAAAACGAACAGAAGGAAAAGCAAAATGACAAGACAATATAAGACAAAACATGACAATTTCAGCTTTTATTTATTTCATCACATTCCCAGTGGGTCAGAAGTTCACATACACTCAATTAGTATTTGGTAGCTTTGCCTTTAAATTGTTTAACTCGGATCAAACGTTTCAGGTAGCCTTCATCAAGCTTCCCACAATAAGTTGGGTGAATTTTAGCCCATTCCTCCATGACAGAGCTGGTGTAACTGAATCAGGTTTCTAGGTCTCCTTGCTCGCACATGCTTTTTAATTTCTGCCCACAAATTTGCTATAGGATTGAGGTCAGGGCTTTGTGATGGCCACTCCAATACCTTGACTTTGTTGTCCTTAAGCCATTTTGTCACAACTTTGGAAGTATGCTTGGGGTCAATGTCCATTTGGAAGACCCAAGCTTTAACTTCCTGACTGATGTCTTGAGATGTTGCTTCAATATATCCACATAATTTTACTTCCTCATGAAGCCATCTATTTTTGGAAGTGCACCAGTCCCTCCTGCAGCAAAGCACCCCCACGACATGATGCTGCCACCCCCGTGCTTCACAGGTGGGATGGTGTTCTTCGGCTTGCAAGCCTCCCTCTTTTTACTCCAAACGTCATTATGGACAAATTGTTTCATCAGACCAGAGGACATTTCTCCAAAAAGTATGATCTTTGTCCCCATGTGCAGTTGCAAACCGTAGTCAGGCTTATTTTATGGCAGTTTTGGAGCAGTGGCATCTTCCTTGCTGAGCGACCTTTCAGGTTATGTCGACATAGGACTCGTTTTACTGTGGTTATAGATACTTTTTTACCTGTTTCCTCCAGCTTCTTCACAAGGTCCTTTGTTGTTCCCATGATGTCAAGCAAAGAGGCACTGAGTTTGAAAGTAGGCCTTGAAATATATCCACCTCCAATTGATATAATTTTAACATTGCACAATCTGTGGAATTGCTTGAAATGTGTTATAAAATTGCAACATTTTCTCTCTGACCCAAAATGTGTAGAACTGAAAAAAATTGCTTTAAAGCTGCAATATGTAATTTTTGGGGCGAACCAATGAAATGAGCATAGAAATGTGTTATACATCTGTCATTCTCATTGAATGCAAGTTTAAGAGGCAGTAGATCTGCAATATGTCACTTTTTGGGCGACCTGACAAAATTCACATAGAAATGTTTTAGAGATACGTATTTCTAAATGAACGGAAGTTTAAGAGGAGGTAGATCTGCTCTATGTGCGGTATTTCTATGCTTTAGTTTTTGCGGTTTTTACTTTCAAAAATACACTATTTTTTCTCATGGAAGAAATTTCACAGCGGTTTAGATGGTAAAATGATTTTCTGCATAATTGTTGGAGAAATTTAATTCCTATATGTTCATTATCCAATTCAATTTTAACAAAGCAAAACACTTTGTCCGTTTCTAAGAATTTGTAAGTTTCTTATTTGCATAAAATAGACAAAGATCAGTCTCAATATTAATCAATAGCATTTATTCCCGAGAGCTCTGGTTGTAATACCATGTAGATTGGTTCATATACCGCACATGTCGTCATAAATGTCCCTCCTCCTATCGGATACAATGGCAATATAGTTCACAAGCCTTCTCACATTGTCTGCCACCTGTTAAACAATCTACTACAAGCCCAAGGTCTCTCCCCTCCCTGGGTAGGGACAGAAAGTCCTTGTTCTAATTCTTGACTAAAACTACACACCTTATATTTATTATTATGATTATAATAAGATTCATACATTCATACAGTAACAGAGTAGTATTCTGTTCAGTTATAATTCTAAGCTAAATGTATACATCATTATTAATAAAAATCCCATAACAACAATACTCGCTTATTTTGTCACATGTTATGACTTGCTCACTTACACAACCTGTGCAACCAGTCCCTTTGTGATCAAGTTAACGTTAATTGTCAAGAATCTTGCCCTCAAGGCAGAACTGAGCGATTTGCGCTAGATGTCCCTGCTGCAAAGTCCAACGAGTTTGGCTATATCTAAAAACAAATGGAAAAAAGTGCTTTAAGGTTCGACATTAAGTTTAGCAGTGAGGTTAAGGTTAGGTTTACGGTTAGGGTTAGGTTTCAAATCTGATTTTATGACTTTGTGGCTGTGCCCGCTGGTGCCCAGCTGCCTCCAGGGCAAGATTCACGACAAGAAATGCTTACCAGACCCCCTTTGATTTCACAGGAAACGAAACATAGAGAATCGATTTGCAGAAGTGCAGTTTTCATTACATTAGCAACTACTTCCACCCCTGTGGCTATATAAGCTGTATAATTTCATAAGGGTTGGGAAAGAACCACGACGCACACAGCAAGACACAAGAGGTAAGACATTTGAGAATCAGAATGTCATCTCTGGAAAAGCCCAATTAACTATTGTCCTCAGTGATGCATAAACAATACTGTTTGATTGTAATAGATATACTTGATAGTCTCTTGTACACATACATTTACTTTATGTATAGAAAATGGACTGCGTTAAAAATCAACTGAATGTGATATGATTTCTTATGAATACAACGCACGGAGTGGAATAGCACAGTGCAATGTAGCCTGTATGTAGCCTGTATGTAGCCTGTATGTAGCCTGTATGTAGCCTGTATGTAGCCTGTATGTAGCCTGTATGTAGCCTGTATGTAGCCTGTATGACTCAGTTGTCTTATTGGACGCAGGTATTTGACATGAAGCAGTAGATTTTTAGCAGATACAGCACTACATGTATTTGTGTGTAGAATACAATTATGCTACTGGTGGTTGTTATTGTTGGGGAAGATGGTATAATATATAACGCTAACTTTAGACATTAAAGCTTTATGCCAATGGTGTTGCTCAAGACGTTGTGAGGTGGGCATATTTCACCATGAAACACAGAGCACCTCACTGCGGATAACAGTGGGAGGCCGTTCCTTCTCTTGCCAGAACAAAAGCGATACCTACCGAGCCGACCCGGTAGCGACGAACCTGACGTTTCTACTTGTCGAATCGCAATGATTGTCAGTCAGTGTCAAAACAACTTTTGAAAATCTCGTCAGTGTCAGACAACTTGACTTGGAGCCAATCAGAGAGTACGAACCCCTAGGTGAGGGGACCAACAGAAGTGACAACAGGAAAAGGAGGGCATTTTCTCCGTACATCCACGGTTAAATGTCATGAACCAGTCACACTTCATATACAGTGCTGTGAAAAAAACACTCTCTACTTTTGCATATATATTTTTTTATCATCTTCAACTATAACCCAATATGAAATAAAGGGAAACTGAGTGAACAAGTAACCCAATAATTCCATACTTATTTTATTTATTTAATAAACAAAAGCAATGCCCCTGTGTGGAAAAATAATAACTGGTTGTGCCACCTTTACATTTACATTTAAGTCATTTAGCAGACGCTCTTATCCAGAGCGACTTACCTGCAATGACTCCAACCAAACGCTTCCTGTACTTTTTGATCAGTCTCTCACGTTGCTGTGGAGGAATGTTGCATGCTTTTTGATCAGTCTCTCACGTTGCTGTGGAGGAATGTTGCATGCTTTTTGATCAGTCTCTCACGTTGCTGTGGAGGAATGTTGCATGCTTTTTGATCAGTCTCTCACGTTGCTGTGGAGGAATGTTGCATGCTCTTTCCATGCAGAATTAATTTTTGATTTATTTAACCTTTCTTTAACTAGGCAAGTCCGTTTTTAAGATCAAATTATTATTTACAATGACGGCCTACACCGGCCAAACCCCGACGGCGCTGGGCCAATTGTGCACCGCCCTACGGGACTCCCAATCACAGCAGGTTGGGATACAGCCAGGGATCGAACACTGTGATGCAGTGCCTTAGACCGCTGAGCCACTCAGGATGCCAAATGTTCCTATTGTTCTATTGCTTGTCTGCTTGTCAGTTTCCAAGCTGGTTGGTGAAAATGCAGAGTCGTGGAATCACTCTGTGGCTGCTGTTGCTTCTCCATGTCCCTGGACTGGACTCTGCAACATGGAATCTATTCGGTGAGTTCCATTTAGCCTGGTTTGTACTGTGTTGTCAACTCCTACCGTCATTGTCATGCCAAAGGCCAAAGGCCATGGTTATACAACACAAACAGATCTGGGACCAGGGTAAGTTCAGTTGGACAATGAAATCTGACATTCTCCTATCACTTCATCACAATTAAGTCATGTTAGTTTGAGAACGTCAATGACCTGATGTTTTTATAGTAGACTTTCCAATGAATCAGGCATCGGCCATTCAAGTAGTGTACTCCTCAAATTCCTGTCACAATTACTCCAACACACGCTTGTTTTTGAATGACATTGTTAGTAGGACAATGACCTGATGTTTTTACAGTAGACTTTACAGGGAATCAGGAATAGTGTAGGGGTTGGGTCCCAAAGACCCTCCGCATTATTGATTAAGTGGACCTTAAGATTCCTATGTTTTGCTGCAGGCCTTATAATAGATACTGTTGCTGTGTGTCTAAACACTCTGCCACTATATGTTGCAAAAGCATCTATATTAGTCTTTGTGGTTAAGCCCTGGCTGTTGTGAGAGTGTGCCTGCAGGCTGGGTCTGAGTCTATATTAGTCTTTGTGGTTAAGCCCTGGCTGTTGTGAGAGTGTGCCTGCAGGCTGGGTCTGAGCCAGACCGAAACTAGATAAAGAGAAGTGACCACTGTCTGGTTTTGACATTTTGATCTTGTGTGACAGTGGACAATTGCAATAAATTCAGAGAAGCTACTGTACTAGGTGGCCTTATAAGGTAACCTCAGCTTATTGATACACACATACATTGATGTAGGTGATCATACCACTAGGGAGAGATCACATGTATAAAATCAGCTGCGCCCTTAAGTGGGATGCAGAACTTACTCTCAAACATGCCTGCTGTGTTTTCGTTGTCAACTTCTGTCTGCAATTGCATTAAATAAAGGTTTGATTGATTTACTTAAAGAAGATATTGTCTGAGTGCTGAATTCACCAATAAGCCAAAGATTGACAAGGGACAAGGAACCTCCCCCGAGACAATAGGCCAATCATGTAGTGTTCTCCTCAAGTTCCTGTTTGCAAAACACAAACAAGTTGGTTCATGCTTTGTACTGCCGCCTAATAGAAATGTAAGCAAACAGCAAAGTTGCATAAATCCGTTGTCAGTTGAAGCTCATCAGTCCAATTTTTAAACTGACTAACTTAAATCCTCACCCTCTCTGTGCTCACAGGTAAGTCCTCGACAGAGCCCACACAGGAGGGCGAGGTGAGGCTGGTGGGGGGTAAGCATGACTCAGAGGGTCGAGTGGAGGTGTACCACGAGGGGAAATGGGGGACCATCTGTGACGATGGCTGGGACCTGGCCGAGGCTCAGGTGGTGTGCCGTCAGCTGAAGTTCCCTGGCGTTGTATCTGCTGTCACTGGAGGGACTTATGGAGAGGGTGAGTATCTTACAAGGGTCATGTTCATTAGGCACCAAATGGAAGAAAATGGACTGAAACAGGGAGGGAATACCTGGGTCGTATTTACTAGGCACAACATGGAAGAAAATAGACTGAAACAGGGAGAGAATACCTGGGTCGTATTTACTAGGCACAACATGGAAGAAAATAGACTGAATTAGGGAGGGAATACCTGGGTCGTATTTACTAGGCACAACATGGAAGAAAATAGACTGAAACAGGGAGAGAATACCTGGGTCGTATTTACTATGCACAACATGGAAGAAAATAGACTGAAACAGGGAGAGAATACCTGGGTCGTATTTACTAGGCACAACATGGAAGAAAATAGACTGAAACAGGGAGAGAATACCTGGGTCGTATTTACTAGGCACAACATGGAAGAAAATAGACTGAAACAGGGAGAGAATACCTGGGTCGTATTTACTAGGCACAACATGGAAGAAAATGGACTGAAACAGGGAGGGAATACCTGGGTCGTATTTACTATGCACAACATGGAAGAAAATAGACTGAAACAGGGAGAGAATACCTGGGTTGTATTCACTAGGCACAACATGGAAGGAGATGAGTAATGTAAGATATGTAAACATTAGGTGAGTAAAATATCATAGAATAGTATAGAATACAGTATATACATATGAGATGAGTAATGCCAGATATGTAAACATTACTAAACTGACTAGTGTTCCGTTCCTTAAAGTGGTCAATGATTTCTAGTCTATGGCTATAGGCAGCAGCCTCTAATGTGCTAGTGATGGCTGTTTAACAGTCTGATGGCCATGAGATAGAAGTTGTTTTTCAGTCTCTCGGTCCCAGCTTTGATGCACTTGTACTGACCTTCTGGATGACAGCGGTGTGATCAGGCAATGGTTCGGGTGGTTGATGTCCTTGATGATCTTTTTGGCCTTCCTGTAACATGGGGTTCTGTCGGTGTCCTGGAGGGCGGGTAGTTTGCCCCCGGGTAATTCGTTGGGCATACCGCACCACCCTCTGGAGAGCCTACAGCACCCGATGCAGTTCCGAACCAGGCGGTGATACAGCCCGACAGGAAGCTTTCAATTTTGCATCTGTAAAAATATGGGAGGGTTTTAGGTGACAAGCCAAATTTATTCAGCCTCCTGAGGTTGAAGAGGCTCTGTTGCGCCTTCTTCACCACACTGCCTGTGTGTGTGGTCCATTTCCACCTTCTCCACTGCGGTCCTGTCGATGTAGATAGGGAGGTGCACCCTCTGCTGTTTTCATCTTTCAACGATCATCCTTTGTTTTGTTGACATTGAGTGAGAGGTTGTTTTCCAGGCACCACACTCCCAGAGCCCTCACCTCCTCCCTGTAGGCTGTCTTGTCCTCGTTGGTAATCAAGCCTTCTACTGTGTCATCTGAAAATTTGATGATTGAGTTGGAGGCATGCTTGACCACGCAGTCATGGGTGAACAGGGAGTAGGGGGGGGCTAAGCATGCACCCTTGTGGGGCCCCAGTGATGAGGATCAGTGTAGTGGAGGTGATGTTTCCTACCTTCACTACCTTGGGGCGGCCCGTCAAGAAGTCCAGGACCCAATTGCACAAGGTGGGGTTCAGACCCAGGGCCTCAAGCTTAATGTTGAGCTTGGAGGGTACTATGGTGTTGAATGCTGAGCTATAGTCAATCAACAGCATTCTTACATAGGTATTCCTCTTGTCTAGATGGGATAGGGCAGTGTGCAAAGTGATGGCGATTGCATCGTGTGTGGATCTATTGGGGCGGTAAGCACATTTGAAGTGGGTCTAGGGTGGTAGGTAAGGTAGAGGTGATATGATCCTTGACTAGTCTCTCAAAGCACTTTATGATGACAGAGGTGAGTGCTACAGAGCGATGGTCATTAAGTTCAGTTACCTTTGCCTTCTTGGGTACAGGAACAATGGTGACCAACTTGAAGCATGTGGGGACAGCAGACTGGGATAGGGAGAGATTGAATATGCCCGTAAACGCACCAGCTAGCTGGTCTGCACATGCTCTGAGGACACGGTCAGGGATGCCGTCTGGACCGGCAGCCTTGCGAGGGTTAACACGTTTAAATGTTTTACTCACATCGGCCACGGAAAAGGTGAGCCCACAGTCCTTCATGTTCTGTCAGCACAAGAATTTGAAACCTTTTGCTACAGTTTGTCTGATGAATATGACTCATTACATGACTTTGCCACCAGGACGCAGTGGAAAAAAACAAATATTAGTAGCATTGTCAATAACTCTGAATCCCAAATCAAACCTCAGCAACCCCCTAGCCCCTAGCGACTTTTGTAAAAGTATGAGAGGATGAATAACTTTAGCAATATGACGACAAGGAATTTGGGATTCTTGGAGGGAGCAAGTTCAAATAGGTAGTGATTTGTGTGAATGGCAGGCAGCACCAGAAGAAAGAGTCAACTAACTTACTTTAATACACCACAACATAATATTTTTCTTATTTCTGCACATGATTTTGCTCCTTGTTTATCCTCTGTTTTGTATCCAAGGGTCGGGTTCAATCTGGTTGGATGATATGGACTGCAAAGGAACCGAGAAGTCCCTGTCCAGCTGTTCTTTCAAGGGCTGGGCGTTGACCGACTGTTCCCACAAGGAGGACGCAGGGGTCGTTTGTGAGAGAGGTACATTACTACACTGTGGGTGAATCTCAATAGTGTTTCCCCTGATTCCTTGGCTCCTCTCTTCTCCTTCTGAAAAGTCTCCACGCCTCCGTGGGAAAACATCAGAGAGAAGTGAGGAGAGCATTGGTGGATAAGATCCAATGGTCTCCCTGATTCCCTCTGATGTTTTTAGGTGATTTGAAAGGATTCAAGGAATTGAATAAAATACATTTCAGATTCACTGTGTGTGTCTGCAGCCCCTGTCTGAACAAAAGTTATGGAAGAAACAGACATTTTAACCCATAACAACTACACAAGGTTATTTTCCTGGTTAAATAAAGGGAAGAATGAATACATGTTGTTAAACTTCACCGAAACTAAAATACACACTATCAGCCCTACATATTCCTACTCATCATGTACAGTCCTAATCACGTGTATTCCTCATACTGTACAGGCACAGATTTGACCAGTGACACAGCACATTTCCTGGACCACAGTCTGGGCCTGTCAGATGACCTGGGCGAGCTGTTTGACCGTGGGGATGACTGTGACTTCCTCATCACAATCCAGAGCCCCACAGGAAACAGAGATGAGGAGGGGAAGTTGGAAGTGGAGGAGAGGAACATCTGCACCCACAAACTGATCCTCTCTCTCTACCCACACTTCAACATCACCAACGGGTCCAGTAACCTCTCCCTGGAGATGAGTCAAGCCTGCAGTTCCTGTGTCACCAGCTTCATCAGGTACTAGTCTATGACCCTTAACAGGTGTTATTTAGATACACTTTATGTTTATTGGTTAAATACATACACAAGAATCCAAATGTGTCAGATGATTTTAGACCTCAATAGTAGTCTGTCGAGATGAATCCACGTCTCCTTGCATCAATTGTGTAGATCCAGGGTGCCTTACTTAAAGCACAGTTTTTCTCTAGGTCCAACACCACTTGCTGAAGTTCCTTTTTAGCTATGGTATCTCCTAAACATGTTTGAATACAAGTTAATTTATTTAAATGTCCTTGCTCTGGTTCTCTAGGTACCTTTACACCCGCAAGATCGACGTGACCGTTTCCTCTGCCCAGTGCCTCCACAAGCTGGCCTCAAAGTTTGGGGTGAAACGTCTGATGCAGGACACCGGCAGGCTCTTCACCGTACTTCTCCCTGAGGACCCCTCCTTCTACACCCAGGTCTCCCTGTACCAGTACTCCGTCCAGACTGGGGACCTGCTGCTTCAGGAGAACTGCCTCCAGTACCTGGCCTGGAACTGTGAGGCTCTGATCAATTCCCCGGCCTGGAGTGACCTCTCCACAGACTTCCTGATGGCCCTCTTGGCGCGGTCTGACCTCGTGGTACCGGATGAAGGGTTCCTCCTGCAAGCTCTGGAGAGTTGGATCATAGAGAAGGGTGACTTGACCGGCACCGAGAGCCAGGCGGCCCTGTTAAGCCACATCCGCTTCCCGATGATCCCTGCCGAGAAGCTCTACGATCTGCAGTTCACCTCAGAGCTCTACAGGAGCCACGAGAAGCTCTATCGTGTCAGCATGCTCAGAGGCTTCCAGTTCAACGCCTTGTCGTTCGACACTCTGAGGAAGCACAAAAGCAGTGAGAGTGAAGAAGAGCATGATTACCATCCCAGGATCTACACTGCTGAGCCATGGAGCGTCACCATCAACTCAACCAACAAAGAGCCACCACGCCAAGCTATGCGATATGATTACAACAGGCGCTACAATAACTACCAACCTTATTACCCCACGCCAGAATATAGCAAGTCATTCACAACACCAAACCACAATAGTGTGATTTACCAGACCAAGGAAACCAACCCCATCAGTTGGTCAGCAAGAGTCTTTAAGAACCAACGAGAATGTTCCAGGTGTATTTCCTTCCCCACTGCCAGTCTCTCTCTCCAAAGCAGCCTCAGACAAAACCAGACCAACAGTGTTCACTTCAGCAACCGACTGCTCCTAACATGTGAGGGCAGGTATGTGTTTCACGTCCAGGACTTCAAGAATGACATGGCCCAGATCCCTACTAACAGCAGTCTGGCCCTGTCCTACCCCTGTCCTGAAGGCCAGTATGACTTTCGCTTTGTGGTGAGACCAGAATACATCTGATAGCACTGCCTGGCACAGATGCAACAATGCTCCTAACACACATCCACAAATCTAATAATGATGTCCCATTGCCAATCAATTGCTAATTTCTTTTATTCAAGAGTTTGAAATTATGGTAATGTGGTTTTAGAAATATGTGACTGATTTGATCATAACCCTTTGTTGATTTGCTGAACGCATATCAACATGTAGCACTGCTCTTACTTAAGTATTAATCAAAAACTATAACATCTCTGCTTGCACTTGAATAAAGGCATTTGAACATGCATGGATGTGGATGATGTTTTTTCCCCCAAATGGCGGCTAGTTCTTCCCATAGAAATAGCTAGAGGTCTCGAATGCCCAAAAGCCTGTTTTGCCATGGCTAACGCCATTGAAGACTGTCACCATTTTGAAGTTGTCTACTGGGTGGGTGGGACTTCATATGGGTTAAGGAAGGATCACATAATTCCAATCGGGTCATCAGGAGGGATCATCCAATGAATTATAGTTCTGAGCAAAAATGTCCATAACTGCAGGCGGTAGTAAATCTCCAACCTTGCCTTTATACCTGTTCAAACCACACACTGCATGTGGCAGGATGCACCCTTTCAGTTTGTTTGCCAAATAGTAATAGTAGAAGAAGAAAACTGACTACTTCAAAATGGAGATGGCCTCAATGGTGCTGCCCGTGCTCGCACAGACGCCATAATAGGACAGATTCAAAGATCTGATGTCTATCTAGTTCTACTGTGCTTCTCTGTACAGTACTTACCCTCCTCTAAAAGCCCACATGAACTATGTCTATCTAGTTCTACTGTGTTTCTCTGTGTAGTACTTACCCTCCTCTAAAAGCCCTCATTAACCATGTCTATCTCGGTCTACTGTGTTTCTCTGTGTAGTACTTACCCTCCTCTAAAAGCCCTCATGAACCATGTCTATCTCGGTCTACTGTGTTTCTCTGTGTAGTACTTACCCTCCTCTAAAAGCCCTCATGAACCATGTCTATCTAGGTCTACTGTGTTTCTCTGTATAGTACTTACCCTCCTCTAAAAGCCCTCGTGAACCATGTCTATCTACGTCTACTGTGTTTCTCTGTGTAGTACTTACCCTCCTCTAAAAGCCCTCATGAACCATGTCTATCTACGTCTACTGTGTTTCTCTGTGTAGTACTTACCCTCCTCTAAAAGCCCTCGTGAACCATGTCTATCTAGGTCAACTGTGTTTCTCTGTGTAGTACTTACCCTCCTCTAAAAGCCCTCGTGAACCATGTCTATCTAGGTCAACTGTGTTTCTCTGTATAGTACTTACCCTCCTCTAAAAGCCCTCATGAACCATGTCTATCTACGTCTACTGTGTTTCTCTGTGTAGTACTTACCCTCCTCTAAAAGCCCTCATGAACCATGTCTATTATTCCTCCACTAGATGGGGTCATTCCTTCAATCATATTCAGTTGTAAATACTCCTTGTGGAGGCTGAATTGGGTTAACAGAATCCCCTCCTCTCGACCTGGACAAAGTGAGGTGAAAAGTTCATTCTAACTTACTAACACACTCCCAGGTAATTTTGACCCCTCAACATTATCGATCACCACTGAGCTGACAGTTCTAATTAACAGAAAACCTAGGAATACACTCACTGTTTTATCTAAAAACCCCAGAGCTAAGTTTCTGTAGGTTCAACGCTAGGTTAACGACCTTATGTGTTTACACAGTCCACCACCCATTCCTTTCTTCCTAGTTGGAATGGTGTTCATTAACTTTAATTACTCCTTGTCCGTGTCACACAATCCCTTCTTATGAACTCATATTGTTAATCAAATATAATATAACAGAGTATACGTTTACTTAGTTAAAATTCTATTTAAAATGGGGATATTGTTTATTCATTTATTCATAATAATTCCAACAGATATAGTACTAAAACACTTGAGTGTCTCTCTTTATCCTAGGTCCTGGCAGAGTTGTGCAGACTCAGGACAACTGAGCTTTGAAGGAATACGCAGATTTAAAGAGGAGTCCGTAGTTTGCTTTCTAATGATCATGATCTTTTCCTCAAAGAAGTTCATTCATTTATTACTGCTCAAGTGAAAGCCATCCTCTCTTGGGGAATGCTGCTTTTTAGTTAGCTCTGCGACAGTATCAAAAATAATTTTCGGATTGTTCTAATTTTCCTCAATTAAGTTGTAAAAATAGGATGATCAAGCAACATGAGGTCTCTAATGAGGTCTCTTAACTGTTTCTGACCATTCAGTGTTCTCAGGGTGTCTCCTGTGTCATAATACTTCAATGTACATGTAGTCCCTGTCCCCAGGAGAAGTGTGAAGACTGATGAAACGTGAATCAACTAAATGAATGTTACTGTGTGAATTCCATTGTCATGTTTGGATTGCAAACATGTGCTTTTACACCTGCATTGTTTGCTGTTTGGGGTTTTAGGCTGGGTTTCTGTACAGCACTTTGAGATATCAGCTGATGTACGAAGGGCTATATAAATAAATTTGATTTGATTTGATTTGGTTTCAAGATTTCACTGCATCTCTGAGCGAAGGTTAACTCAATAATGTAATGTTAGGACATTGGCTCCTTGTCCCTTAGCCTCTTCATAATTGAAAAATGGTAAACACACGTGCATCTTATAGTATTCCGAGTGGTGACGCAAGGCTTGCAACCTTGGCAATACCCACTGGATACGATAATGGGCCCATAGTGTTCACATGATAATGGAGTCAGATGGTATATCATAGTAGGGTCATAGAACCCTCATTTTGTAATCTTCAGACAGATGTAATTTCCCCCATTCTTCAAAACGTTTTCAATATGTTTTGGTAGTGACACATTGTTTGGGATGGTAAGGAATTCAGGTAAACATTTCAAACATGCAGTAAGTGTTTAAATAATATGCTGTATATACCTACCTGACCTATATTGGTTGATGTGTGCTGAACGTTTAGGGGAAAAATAGGAAACAAATTACATATTTTTTTCAAACCCCAATGTGCACTACTTCTGTATAGTGATCCATATACTGTTCACCTGTAATTACCAGTTACAGGTGCATTAACCTCTTAAGTCGACCCTCTACTTTTTCGAACATTCTGTTAAAAATCGCGCAACATTTCAGCGCCCTGCTACTCATGCCAGGAATATAGTATATGCATATGATTCGTATGTGTGGATAGCAAACACACTGACGTTTCTAAAACTGGTTAAATCACGGCTGTGACTTTAACAGAGCGTGAGTTTCATCGAATAGCGCAGGAAAACCTGATCACTGAAAATGGAAATAAATATCCTTGCGCTTACTTCCAGGAATTGTTCAAAGTGAACCGAATTACATGAGACCGAGGTTTCAGCGCCTACAGCTACCACACGTTGTCTAGAGTCTTGTCATTTGATTCGCAATTGATTCTTGGTCTAACCGGTTCAAGGGAACTCCTTCCCTCCGTTCTCCGACCGGATGTTTTGGTCGAGCTCTCTCGGCCATGTTTTTTTCCAGACGACACCTATAGAAGTTACATAGCCTCCTGATGAATTTTATGTACTAATACCTAAAGTTGCATTACAAAAGTATTTCGAAGTGTTTTGTGAAAGTTTATCGTCAACTTTTTGAATTTTCAAAAATGACGTTACGTTATGAAACGCTCTTTTTTTTCCGTTTATCATACAGTCTACATAGAACGATATCTAGGCTATATATGGACCGATTTAATCGAAAAAAAGACCCAATAGTGATTATGGGACATCTAGGAGTGCCAACAAAGAAGATGGTCAAAGATAATGAATGTTTTATATTTTATTGTGCGGTTTGTGTAGCGCCGAATATGCTAATTATTTTGTTTACGTCCCCTGCGGGTCTTTTGTGGTGTTACATGCTATCAGATAATAGCTTCTCATGCTTTCGCCAAAAAGCATTTTAAAAATCTGACTTGTTGCCTGGATTCACAACGAGTGTAGCTTTAATTCAATACCCTGCATGTGTATTTTAATGAACGTTTGAGTTTTAACTAATACTATTAGCATTTAGCGTAGCGCATTTGCATTTCCAGAGCTCTAGATGGGACGCCTGCGTGCCAGGTAGGAGCAAGTCTAGACTATGTCATCACTATTTGTTGATTTGATTGTTGGATGAAAGAAGGCAAAGGCAATGGTGTAAAGTAACTACGTAAAAAATATGTTCAAGTAGCCTGCGACTTTAGTGTATTAATACTTTTACTCAAGTAGTATTTTACTGGGTTACTTTCCCTTTTACTTGAGTCATTTTACTCAATGACAACTGGGTAAACTACTTTTCCACCTCTGGGCCTAGGTAGCCTAGCCAACCGAAGTTATATAATATGAACCTAAGGTGATCACATTCACATTTTCTCTTAAGACAAATAAAGTGGCTTATGCTATAAATACATAATGTTACCAGCACTTTGTTTCCCCTGGCCAGATGGGACAGGGTGTATAGAGGCCTACAGTTGATCAGACTGATACAGCATGTCAGATCACTAACGTTGAGGTGTAGGCTGCTACAACATTGTTACCAGCACTTTGTTTCCCCTGGCCAGATGGGACAGGGTGTATAGAGGCCTACAGTTGATCAGACTGATACAGCATGTCAGATCACTAACGTTGAGGTGTAGGCTGCTACAACATTGTTACCAGCACTTTGTTTCCCCTGGCCAGATGGGACAGGGTGTATAGAGGCCTACAGTTGATCAGACTGATACAGCATGTCAGATCACTAACGTTGAGGTGTAGGCTGCTACAACATTGTTACCAGCACTTTGTTTCCCCTGGCCAGATGGGACAGGGTGTATAGAGGCCTACAGTTGATCAGACTGATACAGCATGTCAGATCACTAACGTTGAGGTGTAGGCTGCTACAACATTGTTACCAGCACTTTGTTTCCCCTGGCCAGATGGGACAGGGTGTATAGAGGCCTACAGTTGATCAGACTGATACAGCATGTCAGATCACTAACGTTGAGGTGTAGGCTGCTACAACATTGTTACCAGCACTTTGTTTCCCCTGGCCAGATGGGACAGGGTGTATAGAGGCCTACAGTTGATCAGACTGATACAGCATGTCAGATCACTAACGTTGAGGTGTAGGCTGCTACAACATTGTTACCAGCACTTTGTTTCCCCTGGCCAGATGGGACAGGGTGTATAGAGGCCTACAGTTGATCAGACTGATACAGCATGTCAGATCTCTAACGTTGAGGTGTAGGCTGCTACAACTGTCATGTTTTGTCTTATTGTCTTGTCATTTTGCTTTTCCCTCTGTTCGTTTCCCCCCTGCTGGTCTTTTTAGGTTCGTTCCCCTCTTTCTCTCTTCCTCCCTCTCTCTCTTCTCTCTATCGCTCCGTTCCTGCTCCCAGCTGTTCCTATTCCCCTAATCAATCATTTAGTCTTCCCACACCTGTTCCCTATCTTTCCCCCTGATTAGAGTCCCTATTTCTCCCCTTGTTTTCCGTTTCTGCCCTGTCGGATCCTTGTCTATTGTTCACCGTGCTGTGTCTGTGTATCGCCCTGTCGTGTCGTGTTTCCCTCAGATGCTGCGTGGTGAGCAGGTGTCTGAGTCTGCTACGTTCAAGTGCCTTCCCGAGGCAACCTGCAATTCATGATCGAGTCTCCAGTCTGTTCTCGTCATTACGAGTGGAATTATGGTTTATGATTGTAGATTTACTTTACTGGATTAAAGACTCTGTTTTCGCCAAGTCGCTTTTGGGTCCTCATTCACCTGCATAACAACAACATTGTTACCAGCACTTTGTTTCCCCTGGCCAGATGGGACAGGGTGTATAGAGGCCTACAGTTGATCAGACTGATACAGCATGTCAGATCTCTAACGTTGAGGTGTAGGCTGCTACAACATTGTTACCAGCACTTTGTTTCCCCTGGCCAGATGGGACAGGGTGTATAGAGGCCTACAGTTGATCAGACTGATACAGCATGTCAGATCACTAACGTTGAGGTGTAGGCTGCTACAACATTGTTACCAGCACTTTGTTTCCCCTGGCCAGATGGGACAGGGTGTATAGAGGCCTACAGTTGATCAGACTGATACAGCATGTCAGATCACTAACGTTGAGGTGTAGGCTGCTACAACATTGTTACCAGCACTTTGTTTCCCCTGGCCAGATGGGACAGGGTGTATAGAGGCCTACAGTTGTAAGGAAATGTAGACATTTCTGTAGTTTCTCTTCACGTGTTGGTAGGCTGCCTACTACACCGTGTCAATGCGCATCATGCAACAATGTTATGCATTTTCTGTCGCAATTATTTCCAGGACATGATCATTAGGCCTGTATTTAGAACAGGGCTCCGGGCAGCCGAGCGGAAATGGAGGAAAACTCGCCTCCCTGCGGACCTGGCATCCTTTCGCTCCCTCCTCTCTACATTTTCCTCTTCTGTCTCTGCTGCTAAAGCCACTTTCTTCCACTCTAAATTCCAAGCTTCTGCCTCTAACCCTAGGAAGCTCTTTGCCACCTTCTCCTCCCTCCTGAATCCTCCTCCCCCTCCCCCCTCCTCCCTCTCTGCAGATGACTTCGTCAACCATTTTGAAAAGAAGGTCGACGACATCCGATCCTCGTTTGCTAAGTCAAACGACACCGCTGGTTCTGCTCACACTGCCCTACCCTGTGCTCTGACCTCTTTCTCCCCTCTCTCTCCAGATGAAATCTCGCGTCTTGTGACGGCCGGCCGCCCAACAACCTGCCCGCTTGACCCTATCCCCTCCTCTCTTCTCCAGACCATTTCCGGAGACCTTCTCCCTTACCTCACCTCGCTCATCAACTCATCCCTGACCGCTGGCTACGTCCCTTCCGTCTTCAAGAGAGCGAGAGTTGCACCCCTTCTGAAAAAACCTACACTCGATCCCTCCGATGTCAACAACTACAGACCAGTATCCCTTCTTTCTTTTCTCTCCAAAACTCTTGAACGTGCCGTCCTTGGCCAGCTCTCCCGCTATCTCTCTCAGAATGACCTTCTTGATCCAAATCAGTCCGGTTTCAAGACTAGTCATTCAACTGAGACTGCACTTCTCTGTATCACGGAGGCGCTCCGCACTGCTAAAGCTAACTCTCCTCTGCTCTCATCCTTCTAGACCTATCGGCTGCCTTCGATACTGTGAACCATCAGATCCTCCTCTCCACCCTCTCCGAGTTGGGCATCTCCGGCGCGGCCCACGCTTGGATTGCGTCCTACCTGACAGGTCTCGCTCCTACCAGGTGGCGTGGCGAGAATCTGTCTCCTCACCACGCACTCTCACCACTGGTGTCCCCCAGGGCTCTGTTCTAGGCCCTCTCCTATTCTCGCTATACACCAAGTCACTTGGCTCTGTCATAACCTCACATGGTCTCTCCTATCATTGCTATGCAGACGACACACAATTAATCTTCTCCTTTCCCCTTCTGATGACCAGGTGGCGAATCGCATCTCTGCATGTCTGGCAGACATATCAGTGTGGATGACGGATCACCACCTCAAGCTGAACCTCGGCAAGACGGAGCTGCTCTTCCTCCCGGGAAGGACTGCCCGTTCCATGATCTCGCCATCACGGTTGACAACTCCATTGTGTCCTCCTCCCAGAGCGCTAAGAACCTTGGCGTGATCCTGGACAACACCCTGTCGTTCTCAACTAACATCAAGGCGGTGGCCCGTTCCTGTAGGTTCATGCTCTACAACATCCGCAGAGTACGACCCTGCCTCACACAGGAAGCGGCGCAGGTCCTAATCCAGGCACTTGTCATCTCCCGTCTGGATTACTGCAACTCGCTGTTGGCTGGGCTCCCTGCCTGTGCCATTAAACCCCTACAACTCATCCAGAACGCCGCAGCCCGTCTGGTGTTCAACCTTCCCAAGTTCTCTCACGTCACCCCGCTCCTCCGCTCTCTCCACTGGCTTCCAGTTGAAGCTCGCATCCGCTACAAGACCATGGTGCTTGCCTACGGAGCTGTGAGGGGAACGGCACCTCAGTACCTCCAGGCTCTGATCAGGCCCTACACCCAAACAAGGGCACTGCGTTCATCCACCTCTGGCCTGCTCGCCTCCCTACCACTGAGGAAGTACAGTTCCCGCTCAGCCCAGTCAAAACTGTTCGCTGCTCTGGCCCCCAATGGTAGAACAAACTCCCTCACGACGCCAGGACAGCGGAGTCAATCACCACCTTCCGGAGACACCTGAAACCCCACCTCTTTAAGGAATACCTAGGATAGGATAGGATAAGTAATCCTTCTCATCCCCCCCTTTAAGATTTAGATGCACTATTGTAAGTGACTGTTCCACTGGATGTCATAAGGTGAATGCACCAATTTGTAAGTCACTCTGGATAAGAGCATCTGCTAAATGACTTAAATGTAAATGATGTAAATGTATTTACATCTTCTCGCAAGTATTTACATTAAGTCGGTAACAATATGGGCTACACCTGGGTGTATTCATTACGGAAACGTTTGCCACTTAAGAACCAAGTGAAACGGTGAGGGACCAACCTGAATTTTTACAACCTTCTCGTTTGTGTTTTCTGTCTGGTGTAAACGGTTCTGTTGCAAAACGTTTTGAAACAGAATCTGCTTGACGATTACACCCGCGGGGATGACACCACTCTGATCCCTGAGGACTGGTTTCCCATCCTTGCTCTAGGCCTAAAGATGACTGACTTGTTAAACTAAATGTTCAACATGACATTATCCAACTCCTCACATACTTGACATTTTAGAGAATTCATCAGAATAAATTAGGCCTACATGGCAAATGGGAATACTCTACATTTCTAAGCTATTATGTCACTCTTCTGTAAGCTGTAATCACTAATTCAGGTTTTGGCACTGTTTATCTCGCAGATAGGTTGTTAATTCTATAAATTAGATGTCATTATTCTTTTGACATGTGCTGATAGCTGTGTTACCAACAATTTATCAACCATGTGAGTATAGGAACCTCGTATAAAATAGGTTAGTCACTGTAAAACATCAATACGGCATTGTGATTGTTTAAAATTGTATTGGCGCCTTGCGTTCTACTTCAACCACTGATGCAGTATGGTAAGACAGGGTGGTTGTGGGTGTTAGACAGCACTACATAATGAGCAGCTACTTGACCTTTTAGAGAAATGTACCTTGACTCAATTACTGTTTGTTAGTAAAGAGGTGTGATGACATGCAACACGGTTCCTATTGAGTTTACGGAAAAGGGAAGACTTTATTTGTGGTATATTCTCTAAAATGATTGAGTGAGGACTTTGCTGTTGAGGGAGCAAGCTCTGTTGGTAGAGCATGGTGCTAAAGCCTGACATCTTGGGTCTGTAATAGATTCTATTACAATGTTCTCTCAGATCACTTAACACCCTGAAACTGATGTCTGACTATTGTACCAGAAATGGATTATTTCAGTAGTTAAACCATGTCTCTTATTTTGTAGTGATCAGGGCAAAGGTGGTTGGCGTGAAAGCTGTGTCTCGTAACACCAACTATGACGTCAAACAGATCGAGGTATGATCAGCCTTTTTATTAAGTGGTTGTTCCTTCCTACACTGAAACATTGAAGCCCCCCTGAACCCCAGTCTGACAGCTGGTCCCATTTTGGACCCAACCCTTAAATGATTGAAGATCTGGATAGGTATAAGCAGTGTAATTGTGTGCCTGGTAAAAGGGGGGTGGCACCGCCCAAGTAGTTTCTGGATATTGATGACCCCTAATGTCATGTTTGTCATTTATTGTCATGTCTTGTCCCTGTGCTCCCCATGCTATTCGTTTCCCTCTGCTGGTCTTGTTTGGTTCTTTCCCTCCTTCTATCCCTCTCTCTCCCCCTCCCTCTCTCACTCTCTCGCTCTCTCTTCTCTCTGTCGTTCCGTTCCTGCTCCCAGCTGTTCCTATTCCCCTAATCATCATTTAGTCTTCCCACACCTGTTCCCGATCCTTTCCCCTGATTAGAGTCCCTATTTATTCCTTTGTGATCCGTTCCTGTCCCGTCGGTTCCTTGTATTGTATTCACCATGCTGTGATTGCGTTTCGCCCTGTCCTGTCGTGTTTTTGCCGTGATTGTGTATCACCCTGTCCTGTCGTGTTTTGTGCCTTCATCAGATGCTGCGTGTGAGCAGGTGTCTCAGTCGACTACGGCCTGCGCCTACCCGGCGACCTGCAGTCTGTGGCCGCTTCTCCAGTTGTTTCCCCTCTACAAGTCTAGAGGATTTCTGTTATTCCGTTTTGGACTTTAATAAACTCTGTTTCTGTTAAGTCGCGTTTGGGTCCTCTTTCACCTGCATGACAGAAGGAACCGACCAAGGTATGGACCCAGCGACTTCAGACGCTCGTTACACTGCCGTCGAGATCCAAGGAGCCATGCTCGGCAGACACGAGCAGGAATTGTCTGCTGCTCGCCATGCCGTGGAGAACCTGGCCGCTCAGGTTTCCGACCTCTCTGGACAGTTCCAGAGTCTACGTCTCGTGCCACCTGTTACTTCCTGGCCTGCCGAGCCTCCAGAACCTAGGGTTAATAACCCACCTTGCTACTCCGGGCAGCCCACTGAGTGCCGCTCCTTTCTCACGCAGTGTGAGATTGTGTTCTCTCTCCAACCCAACACATACTCTAGAGAGAGAGCTCGGGTTGCTTACGTCATTTCACTCCTTACTGGCCGGGCTCGAGAATGGGGCACAGCTATCTGGGAGGCAAGGGCTGTTTGCTCTAACGATTTCCAGAACTTTAAAGAGGAGATGATTCGGGTTTTTGACCGTTCAGTTTTTGGTGGGAGGCTTCTAGGGCCCTGGCTTCCTTATGCCAAGGTGAACGGTCCATAACGGATTATTCCATTGAGTTTCGCAATCTTGCTGCCT